>NW_028160177.1:30000-65000 GCF_964263955.1 Coregonus lavaretus
AATGGGGTATCCACAGGATTCTGATAGTCTTTGACTGCTGATTCAAGGATTTGTAATTTTTCTTGTATATCTTGTTGTTCTGGGCTCTTTGTTATATTGCTGTAGAGGTTTTTCTCCACATATCCCCATTTTGGATAGCCAATTCCTCATGATGAGGTTTGTTTAATTTATTCAAATTCTCCCAGAAGTGGTTTGATTCTATGGATTCCTCAATCACATCCAGCTGATTTCTAATGTGCTGTTCCTTTTTTGTTCTTAGACACCCTAAGTTTGTATTGCTTCAGTGTTTCCCCATATTGAAGACGTATATTTTTGTTGTCTGGGTCTCTGTGTTTATGATTAGATATATTTCTCAATGACTTTCTTAGATTTTTGCAATCATTATCAAACCATTTTTCATGATCTATTATTTTTGGTTTGCTCTTATGTTTCTTAAGATTAGCCAAGGAGGCTAATTTGTCAAATATAAAGTTTATGTTCCAAACGGCCAAATGTATATTTTCATTGGTGTAGGAGAATGTTAATGCTAAAAAGTTGTCCAGGAGAGATTGTATTTTTTGGCTACTAATTGCTTTTTGGTAGATTTCTGTACTGTTTGCACTCCATCTATAGGTCTGTTTAGTACCATGTAATTTATTGGGCCGTGATGCTTCATGGTTGGGTTCTGCTCTTTTCAGATACACTGTGATTTACTGTGGTCAGAGAGAGGTGTTAGTGGGCTGACTGTGAAGGCTCTAGAGAGACTCTGGGTTAAGGTCTGTGATGAAGTAGTCTACAGTACTGCTGCCAAGGGATGAGCTGTAGGTGTACCTACCAAAAGAGTCCCCTCTTAACCTACCAGTGACTATGTACAGACCCAGTGTTCGACAGAGCTTCAGGAGTTGTACTCCATTTTGTTTTTCACTTTGTCATAGTTGTTTCTGGGGGGGTATGTGGGGAGGGAAAGGTTGTTGCTTCCCGTTAGGTGTTTGTCCCATGACTGTTAATAGTGTCTAGTTCTTCTGCTG
This sequence comes from Coregonus lavaretus, assembly GCF_964263955.1. Taxonomy (NCBI): domain Eukaryota; kingdom Metazoa; phylum Chordata; class Actinopteri; order Salmoniformes; family Salmonidae; genus Coregonus; species Coregonus lavaretus. Next base: position 31,008 of record NW_028160177.1, read on the forward strand.
TTCTAGCATTCAGGTCTCCACAGACCAGCACATGCCTTGGGCCTGAAAAGTGACTAATTCCCCCCTCTAGAATGGAGAAACTCTCTTCATTGAAGTAGGGTGACTCTGAGGGGGGAATGTATGTGGCACAGAGGAATACGTTGTTATCTGTTAAGATAGCCTCCTTGTTGATTTTTAGCCAGATAAAGAATTCTCCTGTTTTGATCAATTCGATTGAATTAGTTAGTTCAGATTTATACCATATTAGCATTCCCCCTGAGTCTCTGCCCTGTGTGATTTCTGTTCTCCCTCTGTTCTCCCTCTGTTTCTCCCTCTGTTCTCCCTCTGTTCTTCTTCTGTTCTCCCTCTGTTCTCCCTCTGTTCTTCTTCTGTTCTCCCTCTCTTCTTCCTCTGTTCTCCTTCTGTTCTCCCTGTGTTCTTCCTCCGTTCTCCTTCCGTTCTCCGTCTGTTCTTCCTCTGTTCTCCTTCTGTTCTCCCTCCGTTCTTCCTCCGTTCTCCTTCCGTTCTCCCTCCGTTCTGCTTCCGTTCTGCCTCCGTTCTGCCTCCGTTCTCCCTCCGTTCTTCCTCCGTTCTCCCTCTGTTCTCCTCTGTTCTTCCTCTGTTCTCCGTCTGTTCTCACTCTGTTCTTACTCTGTTCTTCATCTGTTCTCCCTCTGTTCTCCCTCTATTCTTCCTCTATTCTCCCTCTGTTCTTCCTCTGTTCTTCTTCTGTTCTCCCTTTGTTCTCCCTCTGTTCTCCCTCTGTTCTCCCTCTGTTCTTCCTCTGTTCTTCCTCTGTTCACCCTCTGTTCTCCCTCTGTTCTTCCTCTGTTCTCCCTCTGTTCTCCCTCTGTTCTCCCTCTGTTTTTCTTCTCTTCTCCATCTGTTCTTCCTCTGTTCTCCCCTGTTCTCCCTCTGTTCTCCCTCTGTTCTCTCTCTGTTCTCCCTCTGTTCTCCCCTGTTCTTCCTCTGTTCTTCTTCTGTTCTCCCTCTGTTCTTCCTCTGTTCTCCCTCTGTTCTCCCTCTGTTCTTCCTCTGTTCTCCCTATGTTCTCCCTCTGTTTTTCTTCTGTTCTCCCTCTGTTCTGCCTCCGTTCTCCCTCCGTTCTGCCTCCGTTCTCCCTCCGTTCTGCCTCCGTTCTCCCTCCGTTCTCCCTTTGTTCTTCCTCCGTTCTTCCTCTGTTCTTCCTCTGTTCTCCCTCTGTTCTCCCTCTGTTCTTCCTCTGTTCTTCCTCTGTTTTCCTTCTGTTTTCCCTCTGTTCTCCTCTGTTCTACTCTGTTCTCCCTCTGTTCTTCCTCTGTTCTTCCTCTGTTCTCCTCTGTTCTCCCTGCGTTCTCCCTCCGTTCTGCCCTCCGTTCTCCTCTGTTCTCCCTATGTTCTCCCTCTGTTTTTATTCTGTTCTCCCTCTGTTCTTCCTCTGTTCTCCCTCTGTTCTTCCTCTGTTCTCCATCTGTTCTCCCTCTGTTTTTCCTCTGTTCTTCCTCTGTTCTCCCTCTGTTCTTCCTCTGTTCTCCCTCTGTTCTTCCTCTGTTCTCCCTCTGTTCTCCCTCTGTTCTTCCTCTGTTCTCCCCTGTTCTTCTTCTGTTCTCCCTCTGTTCTCCCTCTGGTCTTCCTCTGTTCTCCTTCTGTTCTCCCTCTGTTCTCCCTCCGTTCTTCCTCTGTTCTCCCTCCGTTCTCCCTCCGTTCTCCCTCCGTTCTCCCTCCGTTCTCCCTCCATTCTCCCTCCGTTCTGCCTCCGTTCTTCCTCCGTTCTCCCGCCGTTCTCCCTCTGTTCTCCCTCTGTTCTCTCTCTGTTCTCCCTCTGTTCTCCCTCTGTTCTCCCTCTGTTCTTCCTCTGTTCTCCTTCTGTTCTCCTTCTGTTCTCCCTCCGTTCTCCCTCTGTTCTTCCTCTGTTCTCCCTCTTCTCCCTCTGTTCTTCCTCTGTTCTTCCTCTGTTCTCCCTCTGTTCTTCCTCTGTTCTCCCTCTGTTCTTCCTCTGTTCTCCTTCTGTTCTCCTTCTGTTCTCCCTCTGTTCTTCCTCTGTTCTCCCTCTGTTCTCCCTTTGTTCTCCTTCTGTTGTCCATCTGTTCTTCCTCTGTTCTCCCTCTGTTCTCCCTCTGTTCTTCCTCTGTTCTCCCTCTGTTCTCCCTCTGTTCTTCCTCTGTTCTCCTTCTGTTCTCCTTCTGTTCTCCCTCCGTTCTCCCTCTGTTCTTCCTCTGTTCTCCCTCTTCTCCCTCTGTTCTTCCTCTGTTCTTCCTCTGTTCTCCCTCTGTTCTTCCTCTGTTCTCCCTCTGTTCTTCCTCTGTTCTCCTTCTGTTCTCCTTCTGTTCTCCCTCTGTTCTTCCTCTGTTCTCCCTCTGTTCTCCCTTTGTTCTCCCTCTGTTCTCCTTCTGTTCTCCCTCTGTTCTCCTTCTGTTCTTCCTCTGTTCTTCCTCTGTTCTCCCTCTGTTCTTCCTCTGTTCTCCTTCTGTTCTCCTTCTGTTCTTCCTCTGTTCTCCCTCTTCTCCCTCTGTTCTTCCTCTGTTCTTCCTCTGTTCTCCCTCTGTTGTCCCTCTGTTCTTCCTCTGTTCTCCCTCTGTTCTCCTTCTGTTCTCCCTCTGTTCTCCTTCTGTTCTTCCTCTGTTCTTCCTCTGTTCTCCCTCTGTTCTTCCTCTGTTCTCCATCTGTTCTCCCTCAGTTTTTCCCTCTGTTCTTCCTCTGTTCTCCCTCTGTTCTTCCTCTGTTCTCCCTCTGTTCTTCCTCTGTTCTCCCTCTGTTCTCCCTCTGTTCTCCCTCTGTTCTCCCCTGTTCTTCTTCTGTTCTCCCTCTGTTCTCCCTCTGGTCTTCCTCTGTTCTCCTTCTGTTCTCCCTCTGTTCTCCCTCCGTTCTTCCTCTGTTCTCCCTCCGTTCTCCCTCCGTTCTCCCTCCGTTCTCCCTCCATTCTTCCTCCATTCTCCCTCCGTTCTGCCTCCGTTCTCCCTCCGTTCTGCCTCCGTTCTTCCTCCGTTCTCCCGCCGTTCTCCCTCTGTTCTCCCTCTGTTCTCTCTCTGTTCTCCCTCTGTTCTCCCTCTGTTCTCCCTCTGTTCTCCTTCTGTTGTCCATCTGTTCTTCCTCTGTTCTCCCTCTGTTCTCCCTCTGTTCTTCCTCTGTTCTCCCTCTGTTCTTCCTCTGTTCTCCCTCTGTTCTTCCTCTGTTCTCCTTCTGTTCTCCTTCTGTTCTCCCTCTGTTCTCCCTCTGTTCTTCCTCTGTTCTCCCTCTTCTCCCTCTGTTCTTCCTCTGTTCTTCCTCTGTTCTCCCTCTGTTCTTCCTCTGTTCTCCTCTGTTCTCCTTCTGTTCTCCTTCTGTTCTCCCTCTGTTCTCCCTCTGTTCTTCCTCTGTTCTCCCTCTTCTTCCTCTGTTCTTCCTCTGTTCTTCCTCTGTTCTCCCTCTGTTCTTCCTCTGTTCTCCCTCTGTTCTCCCTTTGTTCTCCCTCTGTTCTCCTTCTGTTCTCCCTCTGTTCTCCTTCTGTTCTTCCTCTGTTCTTCCTCTGTTCTCCCTCTGTTCTTCCTCTGTTCTCCTTCTGTTCTCCCTCTGTTCTTCCTCTGTTCTCCCTCTTCTCCCTCTGTTCTTCCTCTGTTCTTCCTCTGTTCTCCCTCTGTTGTCCCTCTGTTCTTCCTCTGTTCTCCCTCTGTTCTCCTTCTGTTCTCCCTCTGTTCTCCTTCTGTTCTTCCTCTGTTCTTCCTCTGTTCTCCCTCTGTTCTTCCTCTGTTCTCCTTCTGTTCTCCCTCTGTTCTTCCTCTGTTCTCCCTCTTCTCCCTCTGTTCTTCCTCTGTTCTTCCTCTGTTCTCCCTCTGTTGTCCCTCTGTTCTTCCTTTGTTCTCCCTCTGTTCTTCCTCTGTTCTCCCTCTGTTCTTCCTCTGTTCTCCCTCTGTTCTCCTTCTGTTCTTCCTCTGTTCTTCCTCTGTTCTCCCCTGTTCTTCCTCTGTTCTTCCTCTGTTCCCCTCTGTTCTTTCTCTGTTCTCCTTCTGTTCTCCCTCTGTTTCCCTCTGTTCTCCCTCTGTTCTCCTTCTGTTCTTCCTCTGTTCTCCCTCTGTCTTCCTCTGTTCTTCCTCTGTTCCCCTCTGTTCTTCCTCTGTTCTCCTTCTGTTCTCCCTCTGTTCCCCTCTGTTCTTCCTCTGTTCCCCTCTGTTCTTCCTCTGTTCTCCTTCTGTTCTCCCTCTGTTCTCACTCTGTTCTTCCTCTGTTCTCCCTCTGTTCTCCCTCTGTTCTTTCTCTGTTCTCCCTCTGTTCTTTCTCTTATCTCCCTCTGTGCTCTGCCTTCCTCCCTTATAACATCTTCTCTTTCAGTCTGCCTCTCTCTGTATTCAGCCCCCCACTCTCTCTCTCTCTCTCTCTCTCTCTCTCTCTCTCTCTCTCTCTCTCTCTCTCTCTCTCTCTCTCTCTCTCTCTCTCTCTCTCTCTCTCTCTCCTCATCCTCGCTCTCATCCTCACTCTGTATTCAGCTTCTCTCTCTCTGTCTCTCTCCTTCTGTCTCGTTAACCCTTTCTCTCTGCCCCCTATATATCTCCCTGTTCAGAGAGCTGTCACACACACACACACACACACACACACACACACCACACACACACACACACACACACACACACACACACACACACACACCACCTTTTCCATCGCCCCACAATGGGCCTTGATTGCTATTGCCAAAGTGTTTGGCCCAGATTGTAAATGGGGTATTTATCTGTTTGTGGGACATGAAGTGCATCCCTGTCTGCGTCTCAAATGGCATCCCTCCCTCACATCTGGCCACTAAAATATTTCTCAAAGCTTCGGAGCGGTTTGAATGATTTGCACATCCAACAGTAGCAGAACCCGTCGCATTCCAATTCATCTTTCTAGGCAGACAGATGGAGTTTCCACAGCTTAAGCCTCTTAAGTCCTGTTAAGTTGTGTCAGTGACTCAGATATAATGCTCAGGGTGCTAGTTCTCAGGGTAGAAGATAAATAGGTATAAAATGGCTGGGTTTTCCCCTGTTAGGATCAAGGGAATGTCCAGTGACACCTCCGAACAGTTTTCTGGCAGCTCTTATTTTAAGCTCTTGTGATATGGACTCAAGCAGAGCTGGACTAGGGCTTTGTGACACAGCCCTGTCCAGCACCAGTAGCAGTGGTCACTCACATGTGGAGAGAGAGGGGTAGCATCCCAAATGGAGCCCTATGGACCCTGGTCAAAAGTAGTGCACTATATAGGGAATAGGGTGCCATTTGGGTTGCGGACTGGGTGATTGGGCTTATAGTCCTCAGCCCAGCCCAGCCTCAGGCCTGGCCGCTGCAGTCAGCTGAGAGAGAGAGAAAGAGAGAGAGAGACAGAGAGAGAGAGAGCTGTCTTGTCCTTGACATTACTGAGCATCGATTTAGGAATTATGACATCACATCTCCCTTTTCTGTCGTGTCTGGCTCCTCTCTCTTTCTCCTCTGTAGTCTCTCGCTCTGTGCTCTCTCTCTCTCTGTAGTCTCTCGCTCTTGCTCTCTCTCTCTCTCTGTAGTCTCTCGCTCTGTGCTCTCTCTGCAGTCTCTCGCTCTTTGCTCTCTCTCTGTAGTCTCTCGCTCTGTGCTCTCTCTCTGCAGTCTCTCGCTCTTTGCTCTCTCTCTGTAGTCTCTCGCTCTGTTCTCCCTCTGTTCTCCGTCTGTTCTCCCTCTGTTCTCCCTCTGTTCTTCCTCTGTGCTCTGCCTTCCTCCCTTAGAATATATTATCTTTCAGTCTGCCTCTCTCTGTATTCAGCCCCCCACTCTCTCTCTCTCTCTCTCTCTCTCTCTCTCTCTCTCTTCTCTCTCTCTCTCTCTCTCTCTCTCTCTCTCTCTCTCTCTCTCTCTCTCTCTCTCTCTCTCTCTCTCGCTCTCTCTCTCCCCTCATCTCTCTCTCATCCTCACTCTGTATTCCGTTTCTCTCTCTCTGTCTCTCTCCTTCTGTCTTGTTATCCCTCTCTCTGCCCCCTATCTATCTCTCTTTCCCACCGCTTCGCTCTCTCTGCCCCCCCCTCCTCTTCTCTCTCTCTGATCTTTATTAGAGTTACCTCAGCAGGCCTCAGTGGTGTGTCTGTCTGTCTCCGTGTGAGATCCTCTTTCTCTCTCTCTCTCTCTCTCTCTCTCTCTCTCTCTCTCTCTCTCTCTCTCTCTCTCTCTCTCTCTCGCTCTCTCTCTCTCTCTCTCTCTCTCTCTCCACTGCTCTCTCTCCACTGCTCTCTCTCTCTCTCTCTCTCTCTCTCTCTTTCTCTCTCTCTCTCTCTCTCTCTCTCTCTCTCTCTCTCCTCGCTCTCTCTCTCTCTCTCTCTCTCTCTCTCCCTCTCTCCACTGCTCTCTCTCTCTCTCTCTCTCTCACTCTCTCTCTCTCTCTCTCTCTCTCTCTCTCTCTCTCTCTCTCTCTCTCTCTCTCTCTCTCTCTCTCTCTCTCTCTCTTTCTCCCTGTCGGCTCTCTAAAACACACTGTAATGAACTCACCTTCTCTTTCATCCCTCCCTCCCTCCCTCCCTCCCTCCCTCCCTCCCTCCCTCCCTCCCTCCCTCCCTCCCTCCCTCCCTCCCTCCCTCCCCTCCTCCTTTATGTGCACTAGCACTCATTTCTATTCTTTGTCTTTCTCACTCACTCGTTTGCGCTCTTCAATTCTCTCACCTTCCCTCTTCTTTCTTTCATGTCTTTCTCTTCTGTCTTTTATCTTTTGAATATCAAATTGGAAGGGAAGAGTTACATTGCCTTTCTGTCCCATTACAATGAGCACTAGTGCAGAGTTACATTACCTTTCTGTCCCATTACAATGAGCCTAGTGAAAGGTAACATTACCTTTCTGTCCCATTACAATGAGCACTAGTGAAAGGTAACATTACCTTTCTGTCCCATTACAATGACCACTAGTGAAAGGTAACATTACCTTTCTGTCCCATTACAATGAACACTAGAGCAGGGTTACGTTACCTTTCTGTCCCATTACAATGAACACTAGAGCAGGGTTCAGTAGATCACTAGCTTAGCCCACATGAAAAAATACTACAGTTTACTATAGAATACTACAGTACTTACTGTAGAATTCTGCATTAATCTGTAGTATACTGTGAAATTCTATACTACACACTGTAGTATACCCTACTTACTATAGAATGTTGTAGTATACTGTAGAATACTATAGTAAATAATACAGTATTATCCGCAAAAAAAAAACACTGTAGAAATACTACAGAAATGTCCGCAAAAACACGACACTTTTTTAACTATAGTAAATACTACAGTTTTTAATTTGCATATTATTATTTAACACTGTAAATGATAGAAATTAGTGGTTTTGGGTGGATTTTTCCTCCACTACAGTTGGCACTACAGCAGGGACGGCCTGTTCAATAGGGCGATATGGGCGACGCACTGCCAAACGGGAAAAGGAAGGGATTTTTTTTCTAATCAATTATATCACGGCAAACAGTAGTTATCAGTGTTCACGTCTGATCTGCCAGCCACTAAATGTCAAATCAGGCTAAAGTCGTGCTTCAAATGGCCCCGCCCGTTTTTGGGGCGATTTCAGTCAAGTTGAAAATCGCCCAGAAGTCTCTCATAGCCTGTCATGTAAAATCTATTTTTTTTCAAATTTCAAAGCTTTCAATACATTCTCTATGGGTGTCTGTGGGCTTGCACTTACGCGCTTTCATCATACGTGACGTAACCATGAACGTAACTAAGACAATAGCGGCTAGCAGCGTCTCTGTTGCGACCTGCAGTGTGGCGTTATTTTATGTTTTTAATTTGTAGACTTAGTTTACAAACATTCTGCCAACCATGGATTTCCAGTGGTTGGTTTTGGACTGATCTTGTTGATCGTGTACATACCCGCTACGAAATGACTAAATAATGAAAACGCTGCTGGCAGTGGAATCCCAATACAGCTGGGAGACTTGGCTGGATGACAGAGTCCCGGACAGAGAAGTGGAGCCGGCCGGCTTCACCCTGGTCAGAGCGGACCGCGATCCTGGTAAGAGAGCGACTCTGTACCCCGACATTGAACTGCTTTTGTTGATAAAACAAGTTTACTGGAGAACTGAGACCAAGTAGAGACTTTGGACAGGGTGGATAATGGTATAATATAGGCAGTTTATTCAGAGGTAAAGATATCTGGAATAGCGTGCACGGACCCGTTCGTCAAACTCGTAGGGAGTTTATCAGAAGAGAGCCCCGAAACATTGTGTGCTGACATTTTATACAATAAAATGAAGTAGGTTGAATCTAGTAGTTCTGATCTTCTGATTGGTCCTGATGAGTTGGGCGAGGTCCCCTCCAGGTTAGTATCACTGTTGCATTGGCTCTGAGTCGGGTTCTCTGTCTTCAGATGTTCAGCCTAAGAGAAGGGGATTTTTGTGTGTGTGTGTGTGTGTGTGTGTGTGTTTAACAGTGATGATGATGTGTGTGTGTGTGTGTGTGTGTGTGTGTGTGTGTGATGATGTGTGTGTGTGTGTGTGTGTGTGTGTGTGTGTTTATCAGTGATGATGTGTGTGTGTGTGTGTGTGTGTGTGTGTGGGTGTGTGTGTGTGTGTCCTCAGAGCAAGAACTCGTGAGTTGGAAGAACTGAGAGACCTATGGCGTGGGTGTTGTCCTTAGCCACCTGCTGACAAGGCTGACAAGATAGGACTCTTTTGTCCATTGTTATAGGATAGGAACAGCATTGATTGAAAACAAACGCCCAACACAAAATGGGTCATGCACAAGATTTTAGTCAGACCAAGCTATAACATTATATATTTACTACGACAGTACATTCAACCAAAAGCTAATATAACAAAGGCATCAGAGATTATTTATAATCTGTCACAGAAACTGGAATCCATCTCCCCAGATCAGTCAATAAATGCTTCTGGTATTGACTTATATGCTGCCCCTGTCTTCATGTTGTTGCTGGACATATATTTTTTAAAATGTGTGTAGGTCACCTAAATCATCAGAAAAATTGCCCCTCCTGAGAATTTTTTCAGGAGCCGCCACTGCACTACAGTAAAGTTATTTTAAAAAAACACTACATTGAATGCTATTTATACCATAGTATACTATAGTATTTTTTCAGTAGATCACTAGTGGCGGGCTTTCAAATGTCACACACTTAAATCTAATAAAATCAAATGTATTTGTCACGTGCTTCGTAAACAACACGTTTAGACTAACAGTGAAATGCAGAGTAAAAACAAATAGAAATAGTGATACGAGGAATAAACACACAGTGAATAACTAATAACAATGCCAAGTAAAAAATAATATGGCTATATACAGGGAGTACCAGTACCGAGTCAGGGGTACAAGGTAATTGAGGTAGCTACCAAGCTGGCACATTTGGTTGCTTGGAGGTTGTGGGAATGTACGTTTTTGTTTTCCCATTGGTTCTGGGAGCGAAGCCATATGTTTTTTTAAACGTTTTGAGAATGGAAGTGAACATTTAGCCTTTTCTGGTAAAAAATTTTTTTCGGTTGCACGGAGGTTCTGAGAACGTTTTACTATGGTTCCCTGAAAGTTTTCCTGGGATGTTTTATTAATGTTCTGAGAATGGAAATTATAGGTTATTTGTAGGTTATTAAATAACGTTCTGAGAACATCTTTCAAAAATACTTTTAATAACACTGCTAGCTCTGTTTGGGTTAACTGTTTTGAACTCCAAGCACAGATCGGACACATGGAAATTAATTTGCGTAGGCATTAATTATAATAATAATAAAATAATAATATGCCATTTAGCAGACGCTTTTATCCAAAGCGACTTACAGTCATGTGTGCATACATTTTTACGTATGGGTGGTCCCGGGGATCGAACCCACTACCCTGGCGTTACAAGCGCCATGCTCTACCAATTGAGCTACAGAGGACCATTATGCAAACACATTTATTTTAGTTGTGGCACGGCGTGAGAGAGATTCGAACATATGATCTGTTCTCTATCCATGGAATTAGTCCACTGCACCACCAGGATGGAGCTAGCATGCCATGTTTTTAAAATACTTTTACAAAGATGTTCATTTTAGTCTATTCACACAGATCCCATTTCAAAGGAAACAAGCACTCATTCAAATCAGGCGTGGCCAACTCACCTGAATACACTTAACAAGATAGAGGATAGAGAGAGTTTTGTTGATGCTGAGAACGGAATGCATATGTTTTTAAATAACATTCTTAGAACGTTCTCTGAATGCTACTAAAGTTTTCTTGTGGTTTTTATGGAGTTTTCTTAACATTCTCGGAACAATTTGAGAACATTACTTTAAATAGAACCATGAGGAAACCTATCAGAAACGTTATGCTGAAGTACCGAAATTCCCACAGAAGAACATTGTTTCTTAACGTTCTTGGAACATTGTGAGAACATGACTTTAAATAAAACCATGAGGAAACCTGTAGGAAATGTTATGCTGAAGTACTGAAGTTCCCACAAAAGAACGTTGTTTCTTAACGTTCTCTGAACTATTTGAGAACATTCCCAATGTCAAACCAGTTGGAAAACGTTCCTAGAACATTACCAAAATTGAAATGAAATGTAACCATGTTTGAACTTTTAGGAAACGTTCTGTTAAAGTAATGAAATACCAAGACAATAACGTTATTTTAATGTGCTGAGAATGTTCCAAAGCCAAACAACTATCCTGCACCATTCCCATAAAGCTGTGGGAAGGTTGGATGCAAAATAACCATAGGCCAACCACGCTCTCACCAAGCTCTAAGAAACTTATGGTTCTCAGTACATTATGTGCTAGCTGGGTATGCACATGTACTGTAGGTGGGGATAAAGGGGACTAGGCAACAGGATAGATAATAGACAGTAGCAGCAGTATACTGTAGGTAGGGGTAAAGTGACTAGACAACAGGATATATAATAGACAGTAGCAGCAGTATACTGTAGGTAGGGGTAAAGGGACTAGACAACAGGATAGATAATAGACAGTAGCAGCAGTATACTGTAGGTAGGGGTAAAGTGACTAGACAACAGGATAGATAATAGACAGTAGCAGCAGTATACTGTAGGTAGGGGTAAAGTGACTAGACAACAGGATAGATAATAGACAGTAGCAGCAGTATACTGTAGGTAGGGGTAAAGTGACTAGACAACAGGATAGATAATAGACAGTAGCAGCAGTATACTGTAGGTAGGGGTAAAGGGACTAGACAACAGGATAGATAATAGACAGTAGCAGCAGTATACTGTAGGTAGGGGTAAAGGGACTAGACAACAGGATAGATAATAGACAGTAGCAGCAGTATACTGTAGGTAGGGATAAAGTGACTAGACAACAGGATAGATAATAGACAGTAGCAGCAGTATACTGTAGGTAGGGGTAAAGTGACTAGACAACAGGATAGATAATAGACAGTAGCAGCAGTATACTGTAGGTAGGGGTAAAGTGACTAGACAACAGGATAGATAATAGACAGTAGCAGCAGTATACTGTAGGTAGGGGTAAAGTGACTAGACAACAGGATAGATAATAGACAGTAGCAGCAGTATACTGTAGGTAGGGGTAAAGTGACTAGACAACAGGATAGATAATAGACAGTAGCAGCAGTATACTGTAGGTAGGGGTAAAGGGACTAGACAACAGGATAGATAATAGACAGTAGCAGCAGTATACTGTAGGTAGGGGTAAAGTGACTAGACAACAGGATAGATAATAGACAGTAGCAGCAGTATACTGTAGGTAGGGGTAAAGGGACTAGACAACAGGATAGATAATAGACAGTAGCAGCAGTATACTGTAGGTAGGGGTAAAGGGACTAGACAACAGGATAGATAATAGACAGTAGCAGCAGCTGGTAGCCATCTGATTAGCTATTTACCAGTCTTGTTTAGCAGTCTTATGGCTTGGGGATAGAAGCCGTTCAGGGTCCTGTTGGATCCAGACTTGGTGCACCACTTGCCGTGCGGTAGCAGAGAGAACAGTGGCGATGGCTTGGGTGGCTGGTGTCATTTAATATTTTTTTGGGCCTTCCTCTGACACCGCCTGGTACAGAGGTCCTGGATGGCGGGAGCTCGGCCCCAGTGATGGACTGGGTCATACTTACCACCCTTTGTAGCGCCTTGCAGTCGGGTGCCTTGCAGTTGCCGTACCAAGCGGTGATGCAGCCAGGGGTGTGCTCGCCCCACCGTTTCCTGTAGTCCAAGATCAGCTCCTTTGTCTTTCTGACGTTGAGGGATAAGTTTTTTGTCCTGGCACCACATTGCCAGGTCTCTGACCTCCTTCTATAGGCTGCCTCATCGTCGTCGGTGATCAGTCCTACCACTGTCGTGTCGTCAGCAAATTTTATGACGGTGTTGGAGTCGTACGCATACACCCCTGAGGGGACCGTGTTGATGGTCAGCGTGGAGGATGTGTTGTTGCCTACCATCACCGCCTGGGGGTGGCCGTCAGGAAGTCCAGGATCCAGTTGCAGAGGGAGGTGTTCAGTCCCAGGGTCCTGAGCTTGGTGATGAGGTTGGAGGGGGACTATGGTGTTAAATGCTAAGCGGTAGACAATGAACAGCATTCTTACATAGGTCTTCCGTTTGTCTAGGTGGGTGAGGGCAGTGTGGCTTAAAATAAAGATTGCGTTATCTATGGATCTGTTGGGGAGGTATGTTAATTGGAGTGGGTCCAGGGTGTCTGGAATGATGGTGTTGATGTGAGCCATGACCAGCCTTTCAAAGCATTTCATGGCTATAGATGTGCTACGGGGCGATAGTCATTTAGGCAGGTTACCTTGGCATTCTTGGGCACAGGGACTATGGTGGTCTGCTTGAAACAAGTTGATATTACAGACCGGGTCAGGGAGAGGTTGAAAATGTCAGTGAAGACACTTACCATCTGGTCAGCGCATGCTCTGAGTAAGCGTCCTGGTATTCCGTCTGGCCCCGCGGCCTTGTGAATGTTAATCTGATTAAAGGTCATACTCACATCGGCTACGGAGAGCGAGATCACACGGTCATCCAGAGCAGCTGGTGCTCTCATGCATGGCTCAGTGTTGCTTGCCACTCATGGGATGCTGAGTGTCGAATATAACTATTGGTGGAAAGACAAGGGTCAAGATAAGCTATTTAGTCTGATTTAATTGTAGTAGTGTAGTAGTGTGGTAGTGTGTGTGTGTGTGTGTGTGTGTGTGTGTGTGTATTAACACTTGTCTCTGTGTTTTGCGTGCGTACGCAATTGTGTGTGTCTCTCTCCCTCTGTCTGTTTGTGTCTGTGAAGGCACCGTGGGCAGACATGAGAGTCGAATCTAAAATTATTATTGACTGGATAATGTGTTAGATCCACGTTCTGCCTGTTCCCCTTCCATTCCTTTGACGTCTAGTCACGTACTAAACACCCCCCTCCGCCCCCCAGCTCAGACCTCCGCTGTGAGTTGGTCGAATTAGAACTGACATCTCAGATTTTTCTCAGAATCTCAGAGAACTATCCGCAGTGAGGGAAGGAAGATGTTTTTCGGTAAGAAAACCAGGTTAAATGGTTTTTAGTTTCTAGCAGACATTGTTCCCTGTCTTTGTTCACAGCCTCTTTGAAGTTATCCCACTGGGCACACACTGCTTGAATCAACATTGTTTCCACGTCATCTCAATTAAATTACATTGACTCAACGTGGAATAGAAGTTGAATTGACATCTGTGCCCAGTGGGATATGTCTTTGTTATATGCAAGAACATTCTCTTTTTATATGGTAACTCATTCTTGAAGCCGTTTTCATGCAATCTCTCTATTTCTCCTTTGACAACATACATAAGTGTTCAGACAGAAAGACTGGTGCTTCAGTATGTCAGTAAATTGACTGTTATTATGTGTTTTTTTGTGTGTACATCAGCGTGGCTGTATGTGCGTTTGTGTGTGTGTTTACGCCTTCGTGGCTGTGTGTTTGTGTGTACATCAGCGTGGCTGTATGTGCATGTGTGTGTGTGTGTGTGTGTGTACGCAACTGTGCATGTGTCCTGTATATCGGACACCAACATGAGCGGAGAAAACCATCGGCTATTATACATTTACATTTTAGTCATTTAGCAGACGCTCTTATCCAGAGCGACTTACAGTTAGTGAGTGCATACATTATTTTTCATACTGGCCCCCCGTGGGAATCGAACCCACAACCCTAGCGTTGCAAACGCCATGCTCTACCAACTGAGCTACATCCCTGCCGGCCATTCCCTCCCCTACCCTGGACGACGCTGGGCCAATTGTGCGCCGCCCCATTGGTCTCCCGGTCGCAGCCGGCTACGACAGAGCCTGGATTCGAACAAGGATCTTTAGTGGCACAGCTAGCCTTAGACCACTGCGCCACTCGGGAGTCAATATGTGGTCCTTCTTCCTCACTGTTGCCCAGTGAAAGGAAAAAATACTTTTCACAGTAACTGGAGGATACAAATTGTCATGATGGGTTAAATGATGAGAAACCTGAGTGTACATGAGTGGTTGCCAAGCAACAGAATCAGGCAGCTTTAAGCTTTGGTTCCAGTGAACAGAAGCGATGGCCCTCTGTCTGTTGTCCATGTTCTGACTGTCACCTGTCAGCTTGAATATGTATGGAGGGGCGAAAGGTGTGTGTGTGTGTGGTGTTTGACCCACCAAGAGCAGGCCCCAACACCCCCAACAGCCTCTGTGACCCACCAAGAGCACCAAAAAAATTTAATAAGTAAATGTCAAATTGGCTTTCTCCCCAACCATCGCACTACTGACCATATATACCCCTTACACACACTAATTAATAGACACGTCCCACTAAAAAAAAGAGGGCAAAGTCTTGGCTTGCTTTATTGACTTTAAAAATGCATTTAATTCTATTTAGCACGAAAGTCTTCAAAATTCTCTAAATTGGGCTTGGTGGTAAGGTGTAGACTTAATAAAATGTACATACACAGAAAACAAGTGTGCAATAAAAATCTAAAACCAAAGAACATCATTATCTTCATAACGTCGAGGTGTGAGATAAGGCTGAGTCCAAACCTTTTCAACATTTATATCAATGAATTAGCAGACATGTTGGACCATTCTGCAGCCCCAGGACTCACACTAATTGATTTGGTTCTTCTATCACCAACCAAAGAATGTATTCAACAGAACCTAACATTCTAGAGCAATATTGGCATAATTGGGCCCTGGCAGTACATTTCCCAAAACAAAAATCATGATTTTCCACACAAAAAAACCAGGAACACAGATATAAATTCACCTTGAACAACACCATAATTGAACACACTAAAAATTACTCATACCTTGGTATGACCATATCTGCATCGGGACATTTTTTATATGGCAGTGAATGCAATCAAAGAAAAAGCCTGCAGAGCATTGTATGCGATAGAAATGAAATTATTCAAAAATCAACATCCCAATTAGAATTTGTGGGAAAATATTTGACAGCGTAATCCTACCAATAGCTCTTTACGGAAGTGAGGTTTGGGGGCCACTCAATAAACTTTAAAATGTGGGACAAACATCCAATTGAAGCCCTACATGCAGAATTCTGTAGTAAAATTCTACAAGTCCAAAGAAATACACCAACTAATGCATGTAGGGCAGAATTAGGCTGTTTTCCAGTGGTAATGAAAATACAAAAAAAATATCATAAACATTTTGGCTACACCTAAATTCAAGTCCAAATTCAAGTCTCCAATTTAAAGCACTTCAAACCCAAGAGCTGAGCCCAGAAACCAGCCCTCGCAGTCAGCTGTTGGACCTAACCAACCAAGCTGACACCAGCACTGCTCCAAAAGAAAGAATCCAAATAAACAAAATCGTGAAACCAATCAAAGGACTCATATTTACAACATTGGAAAAACTAAACAAAATCTCAAAGCCGACTAAATTGCTATCTGGCCCTAAACTTGGCTGATTATCTCTACTCTGTCAGAGATACGAAGCAGAGACAGATCCTTATCAAGTACAGGCTGAGTGACCACCAATTGGCAATAGAAACCGGCAGACATAAAAAGACATGGCTACCCAAAGAGGAGCGTGTATGTGGTCACTGCACGACAGGGGAGGTAGAGACAGAGATGCACTTTCTCCTTCACTGTGATAAATATTCCTCACCAAGAGATTCATTATTCACAGAAATTACTACATTTATTCCAAATTGTATCTTATTAAACCCAGAGGAAAAGCTAAAAATAGTGATGGACGAAGGAGCAACGGCTCCTCTGAGGGACACTGAATAATAACATCTGCATAGTAATAATTATTCTTGTTATTATTATTATTATTATTATTGTTGTGATTATTATTCTAAATAGTAGTGGTACGGGTAGTAGGGGTGATGGTAATGATAGCAGTTTAATGATGGTGGTGGTAGTAGTGGTAGTAATGATGATGGTAGTTGTAGTACTGATGTAATGGTGATGATGACAGTTAGTAATGAGTTAGTTATAGTTTCAGTAGGTAGTAGGTAGAGATATTAGAGGTAGAAATGCTACTAGAGGTAATGGTAGTAGAGATAATAGAGGTAGAAATGCTACTAGTGGTAATGGTAGTAGTAGAGATAATAGAGGTAGAAATACTACTAGTGGTAATGGTAATAGAGATATTAGAGGTAGAAATACTACTAGTGGTAATGGTAGTAGTAGAGATATTAGAGGTAGAAATACTACTAGTGGTAATGGTAGTAGAGATAATAGAGGTAGAAATGCTACTAGTGGTAATGGTAGTAGAGATATTAGAGGTAGAAATACTACTAGAGGTAATGGTAGTAGTAGAGATATTAGAGGTAGAAATGCTACTAGGGGTAATGGTAGTAGAGATATTAGAGGTAGAAATGCTACTAGGGGTAATGGTAGTAGAGATATTAGAGGTAGAAATGCTACTAGTGGTAATGGTAGTAGAGATATTAGAGGTAGAAATACTACTAGAGGTAATGGTAGTAGAGATATTAGAGGTAGAAATACTACTAGTGGTAATGGTAGTAGAGATAATAGAGGTAGAAATGCTACTAGTGGTAATGGTAGTAGAGATATTACAGGTAGAAATGCTACTAGTGGTAATGGTAGTAGAGATATTAGAGGTAGAAATACTACTAGTGGTAATGGTAGTAGAGATAATAGAGGTAGAAATGCTACTAGTGGTAATGGTAGTAGAGATATTACAGGTAGAAATGCTACTAGTGGTAATGGTAGTAGAGATATTAGAGGTAGAAATACTACTAGTGGTAATGGTAGTAGTAGAGATAATAGAGGTAGAAATACTACTAGTGGTAATGGTAGTAGAGATAATAGAGGTAGAAATGCTACTAGTGGTAATGGTAGTAGAGATATTACAGGTAGAAATGCTACTAGAGGTAATGGTAGTAGAGATAATAGAGGTAGAAATACTACTAGTGGTAATGGTAGTAGAGATAATAGAGGTAGAAATGCTACTAGAGGTAATGGTAGTAGAGATAATAGAGGTAGAAATGCTACTAGAGGTAATGGTAGTAGAGATATTAGAGGTAGAAATGCTACTAGTGGTAATGGTAGTAGAGATAATAGAGGTAGAAATACTACTAGTGGTAATGGTAGTAGAGATAATAGAGGTAGAAATGCTACTAGAGGTAATGGTAGTAGAGATAATAGAGGTAGAAATGCTACTAGAGGTAATGGTAGTAGAGATATTAGAGGTAGAAATGCTACTAGTGGTAATGGTAGTAGAGATAATAGAGGTAGAAATGCTACTAGTGGTAATGGTAGTAGAGATATTAGAGGTAGAAATGCTACTAGTGGTAATGGTAGTAGTAGAGATATTAGAGGTAATGGTAGTAGAGATATTAGAGGTAATGGTAGTAGAGATATTAGAGGTAATGGTAGTAGAGATATTAGAGGTAATGGTAGTAGAGATATTAGAGGTAATGGTAGTAGAGATATTAGAGGTAATGGTAGTAGAGATATTAGAGGTAATGGTAGTAGAGATATTAGAGGTAATGGTAGTAGAGATATTAGAGGTAATGGTAGTAGAGATATTAGAGGTAATGGTAGTAGAGATATTAGAGGTAGAAATGCTACTAGTGGTAATGGTAGTAGTAGAGATATTAGAGGTAGAAATGCTACTAGTGGTAATGGTAGTAGAGATATTAGAGGTAGAAATGCTACTAGTGGTAATGGTAGTAGAGATATTACAGGTAGAAATGCTACTAGAGGTAATGGTAGTAGAGATAATAGAGGTAGAAATACTACTAGTGGTAATGGTAGTAGAGATAATAGAGGTAGAAATGCTACTAGTGGTAATGGTAGTAGAGATATTAGAGGTAGAAATGCTACTAGTGGTAATGGTAGTAGTAGAGATATTAGAGGTAATGGTAGTAGAGATATTAGAGGTAATGGTAGTAGAGATATTAGAGGTAATGGTAGTAGAGATATTAGAGGTAATGGTAGTAGAGATATTAGAGGTAATGGTAGTAGAGATATTAGAGGTAGAAATGCTACTAGTGGTAATGGTAGTAGAGATATTACAGGTAGAAATGCTACTAGAGGTAATGGTAGTAGAGATATTAGAGGTAGAAATGCTACTAGTGGTAATGGTAGTAGAGATAATAGAGGTATAAATGCTACTAGTGGTAATGGTAGTAGAGATATTAGAGGTAGAAATGCTACTAGTGGTAATGGTAGTAGTAGAGATATTAGAGGTAATGGTAGTAGAGATATTAGAGGTAATGGTAGTAGAGATATTAGAGGTAATGGTAGTAGATATATTAGAGGTAATGGTAGTAGAGATATTAGAGGTAATGGTAGTAGAGATATTAGAGGTAATGGTAGTAGAGATATTAGAGGTAATGGTAGTAGAGATATTAGAGGTAATGGTAGTAGAGATATTAGAGGTAATGGTAGTAGAGATATTAGAGGTAGAAATGCTACTAGTGGTAATGGTAGTAGTAGAGATATTAGAGGTAGAAATGCTACTAGTGGTAATGGTAGTAGAGATATTAGAGGTAGAAATGCTACTAGTGGTAATGGTAGTAGAGATATTACAGGTAGAAATGCTACTAGAGGTAATGGTAGTAGAGATAATAGAGGTAGAAATACTACTAGTGGTAATGGTAGTAGAGATAATAGAGGTAGAAATGCTACTAGAGGTAATGGTAGTAGAGATATTAGAGGTAGAAATGCTACTAGTGATAATGGTAGTAGAGATAATAGAGGTATAAATGCTACTAGTGGTAATGGTAGTAGAGATATTAGAGGTAGAAATGCTACTAGTGGTAATGGTAGTAGTAGAGATATTAGAGGTAATGGTAGTAGAGATATTAGAGGTAATGGTAGTAGAGATATTAGAGGTAATGGTAGTAGATATATTAGAGGTAATGGTAGTAGAGATATTAGAGGTAATGGTAGTAGAGATATTAGAGGTAATGGTAGTAGAGATATTAGAGGTAATGGTAGTAGAGATATTAGAGGTAATGGTAGTAGAGATATTAGAGGTAATGGTAGTAGAGATATTAGAGGTAGAAATGCTACTAGTGGTAATGGTAGTAGTAGAGATATTAGAGGTAGAAATGCTACTAGTGGTAATGGTAGTAGAGATATTAGAGGTAGAAATGCTACTAGTGGTAATGGTAGTAGAGATATTACAGGTAGAAATGCTACTAGAGGTAATGGTAGTAGAGATAATAGAGGTAGAAATACTACTAGTGGTAATGGTAGTAGAGATAATAGAGGTAGAAATGCTACTAGAGGTAATGGTAGTAGAGATATTAGAGGTAGAAATGCTACTAGTGGTAATGGTAGTAGAGATAATAGAGGTAGAAATACTACTAGTGGTAATGGTAGTAGAGATAATAGAGGTAGAAATGCTACTAGAGGTAATGGTAGTAGAGATAATAGAGGTAGAAATGCTACTAGAGGTAATGGTAGTAGAGATATTAGAGGTAGAAATGCTACTAGTGGTAATGGTAGTAGAGATAATAGAGGTAGAAATGCTACTAGTGGTAATGGTAGTAGAGATATTAGAGGTAGAAATGCTACTAGTGGTAATGGTAGTAGTAGAGATATTAGAGGTAATGGTAGTAGAGATATTAGAGGTAATGGTAGTAGAGATATTAGAGGTAATGGTAGTAGAGATATTAGAGGTAATGGTAGTAGAGATATTAGAGGTAATGGTAGTAGAGATATTAGAGGTAATGGTAGTAGAGATATTAGAGGTAATGGTAGTAGAGATATTAGAGGTAATGGTAGTAGAGATATTAGAGGTAGAAATGCTACTAGTGGTAATGGTAGTAGTAGAGATATTAGAGGTAGAAATGCTACTAGTGGTAATGGTAGTAGAGATATTAGAGGTAGAAATGCTACTAGTGGTAATGGTAGTAGATATATTACAGGTAGAAATGCTACTAGAGGTAATGGTAGTAGAGATAATAGAGGTAGAAATACTACTAGTGGTAATGGTAGTAGAGATAATAGAGGTAGAAATGCTACTAGTGGTAATGGTAGTAGAGATATTAGAGGTAGAAATGCTACTAGTGGTAATGGTAGTAGTAGAGATATTAGAGGTAATGGTAGTAGAGATATTAGAGGTAATGGTAGTAGAGATATTAGAGGTAATGGTAGTAGAGATATTAGAGGTAATGGTAGTAGAGATATTAGAGGTAATGGTAGTAGAGATATTAGAGGTAATGGTAGTAGAGATATTAGAGGTAGAAATGCTACTAGTGGTAATGGTAGTAGAGATATTACAGGTAGAAATGCTACTAGAGGTAATGGTAGTAGAGATATTAGAGGTAGAAATGCTACTAGTGGTAATGGTAGTAGAGATAATAGAGGTATAAATGCTACTAGTGGTAATGGTAGTAGAGATATTAGAGGTAGAAATGCTACTAGTGGTAATGGTAGTAGTAGAGATATTAGAGGTAATGGTAGTAGAGATATTAGAGGTAATGGTAGTAGAGATATTAGAGGTAATGGTAGTAGAGATATTAGAGGTAATGGTAGTAGAGATATTAGAGGTAATGGTAGTAGAGATATTAGAGGTAATGGTAGTAGAGATATTAGAGGTAATGGTAGTAGAGATATTAGAGGTAATGGTAGTAGAGATATTAGAGGTAGAAATGCTACTAGTGGTAATGGTAGTAGTAGAGATATTAGAGGTAGAAATGCTACTAGTGGTAATGGTAGTAGAGATATTAGAGGTAGAAATGCTACTAGTGGTAATGGTAGTAGAGATATTACAGGTAGAAATGCTACTAGAGGTAATGGTAGTAGATATAATAGAGGTAGAAATACTACTAGTGGTAATGGTAGTAGAGATAATAGAGGTAGAAATGCTACTAGAGGTAATGGTAGTAGAGATAATAGAGGTAGAAATGCTACTAGAGGTAATGGTAGTAGAGATATTAGAGGTAGAAATGCTACTAGTGGTAATGGTAGTAGAGATAATAGAGGTAGAAATACTACTAGTGGTAATGGTAGTAGAGATAATAGAGGTAGAAATGCTACTAGAGGTAATGGTAGTAGAGATATTAGAGGTAGAAATGCTACTAGTGGTAATGGTAGTAGAGATAATAGAGGTAGAAATGCTACTAGTGGTAATGGTAGTAGAGATATTAGAGGTAGAAATGCTACTAGTGGTAATGGTAGTAGTAGAGATATTAGAGGTAATGGTAGTAGAGATATTAGAGGTAATGGTAGTAGAGATATTAGAGGTAATGGTAGTAGAGATATTAGAGGTAATGGTAGTAGGGATATTAGAGGTAATGGTAGTAGGGATATTAGAGGTAATGGTAGTAGGGATATTAGAGGTAATGGTAGTAGAGATATTAGAGGTAATGGTAGTAGAGATATTAGAGGTAATGGTAGTAGAGATATTAGAGGTAATGGTAGTAGAGATATTAGAGGTAATGGTAGTAGAGATATTAGAGGTAATGGTAGTAGAGATATTAGAGGTAATGGTAGTAGAGATATTAGAGGTAATGGTAGTAGAGATATTAGAGGTAATGGTAGTAGAGATATTAGAGGTAATGGTAGTAGAGATATTAGAGGTAATGGTAGTAGAGATATTAGAGGTAATGGTAGTAGATATATCAGAGGTAATGGTAGTAGAGATATCAGAGGTAATGGTAGTAGAGATATTAGAGGTAATGGTAGTAGAGATATTAGAGGTAATGGTAGTAGAGATAATAGAGGTAATGGTAGTAGAGATAGTTGGAGTGTTATTGTCCCCTATTATGTATTCTATTTTCCTAGCACTGATACCATTTTATTGTTGGTATTTATTTCTATAATAACTTTTTTTTAATAGCACTATTTAATATTATTATTATTATTCATTATTTTATTAGAATGTATATTGTATACATTGTTGCTTTGGCAATATTTACACAATGTTTTTCATGCCAAAAAATTAGAATTTCAATTAGAGAGAGAGAGAGAGAGAGAGAGAGAGAGATCTCTATCCTGCCTGGTCTGCTGCTGGAGGTGGACTCCTAGCTGTCTTCTCTATTCCCACTTGTACGCCTCTATGAACAGTAGTGTTTGTCTGAATGAGTGTTACTGTTAACCCTGCACTATAGCAGTCTAACACTACACTAGCTTAGCTACCTTCATACTTAGGGTACGTCCCAAATGGCACCCTATTCCCTATACAGTGCACTACTTTTGACCAGGGAACATAGGGCCCTTGTCAAAAGTACTGCACTGTATACGGAATAGGGTGCCATTTGGGATGCACATTCACTTTCCAATACCAGGCCACCTCACCCTCTGACAGCCATCAGAAATTCCCCTCGATGCAGCAGGAAGCTATAAAGGTGATGGCATCCTCTGTCATGGTTATATAGTCCCAAATGGCACCCTTTTTCCCTTTATAGCGCACTACTTTTGACCAGGGCCCCATAGTGAAACCCATAGGGCTCTGGTCAAAGGTAGTGCACTATATAGGTAACAGGGTGCCATTTGGGACGCATCCATGGGATTTTAACTGCCACAGCTCTGTTCCAAAGGGTCCTTCACACATGTACAGATGTAGGATCTTAATTTGATCACCCTGTTGTAGGGGAACTTGAGGTTTAAAAAGGCTTCTGATGTTTGTAATTTCCACTTAGAAATTTCAGTCTTGATTTTCCCTTAAGAAAAATGTATCAACCCCTACAAAAATGTCCATTCATTATGTATAATCCACATAATAATTCACATTTCCTGTTGCAGCAGGATTATTGGGCGGCAGGTAGCTTAGTGGGTAAGAGCGTTGTGCCAGTAACCGAAAGGTCGCTGGTTCTAATCCCCGAGCCGACTAGGTGAAAAATCTGTCGATGTGCCCTTAAGCAAGGCACTTAACCCTAATTGCTCCTGTAAGTCGCTCTGGATAAGAGCGTCTGCTAAATGACTTAAATGTAATTATTTTCCTGCTGTAGCAAAGATCCTGCATCTGAGGCATGATGAGGAGCGACTCCCACCTGTATAGTTCAAGATGAGAATGTGTCCAGATTCATTCATTGTCATTTCATGGCTGATTGAAGGGCTGATTGTAAAGTAAATGAAAAATCAATTTAATCAAAACTGCAATCTATTATTTTTTTCTCAGGCAATAATTTTTGTAGGACTATCTGGGAGTGGGGAGGGGAAAACTGACAACGAGCTGTTATTGGCAGAGAGGTTTGGAACTCTCTTTCTTATTGGTCTATTAACTAATTTACTGCCTGGTGATGTCAAACAGCTCTTACACTAAAAGGGCATTATCATCATTTTCATAGTATTCTTCCAACCTCATAGTGTGGAACTATATATATAAAACACAGGAAAACACAGTTTTTGACTGCACTGGGCCTTTAATTACTCGGGACTGTGGGCGAACATATCGCGGCGGCGGCATGCAAAGGTATATGGGTCAGAAGAGAGATATACCGGTGGTGGGTATGCCAGGATTGGTGGATTTGCACAGCGATTATATCTGTAAGTGTTTGGAACATTTTAATATGCAGCATCTGGTCTCTGGTGTCACAAGTGCATCCCAACTGGCACCTTACTGACTATATAGTGCACTACTTTTAACCAGGGCTAAGGTCATAAGTAGTGCACTAAATAGGCCCCGTGTAGCTCAGTTGGTAGAGCATGGCGCTTGCAACGCCAGGGTTGTGGGTTCGTTTCCCATGTGGGGGGCCAGTATGATTTATTTTGTTGAAACAAATAAAAATGTATGCACTGTAAGTCGCTCTGGTTAAGAGCGTCTGCTAAATGACTAAAATGTAAATGTGAATAGGGTGTAATTTAGGGTGTAATTTTGGACACATTTCAGTCACAGATTCACTACAGCTGTTGATGGTGCCCTCCCGGGTTTCGTATCCCAACAGCTTCGGTGTGTTTGAATGTTTTATTGTTTGACTCCTGCTGTTGGGCTGGGCAGCGTTTAACAAATCACTTTTGCACTCACACTCTTATCCCTCCGCTTCTCCGCTTTCATCGAGGCCGCGTCCCATATGGCACCCTAGTCCCTATGGGTACTGGTCAAAAGTAGTGCACTACATAGGGAATAGGAAGTTATTTGGTACGCAGGCTATCGAATCACTGCAGGAGGGCCATTCACTAGGTTCAATATAAATAATCAATCCATTCAATCATCCTGCAATTACCTCCCCCTCAAAAGCACTGGATGAAGTGCACCTAAATAGGCCTGTGCTCTCTGGCTGTCTGGCTGTCTGGCTGGCTGGCTGGCTGGCTGGCTTGCTGTCTGGCTGGCTGTCTCTCTGGCTGGCTGTCTCTCTGGCTCTCTGGCTGGCTGTCTGGCTGGCTGTCTCTCTGGCTGGCTGTCTCTCTGTCTCTCTGGCTGGCTGTCTGGCTGTCTGGCTGGCTGTCTGGCTGGCTGTCTCTCTGGCTGGCTGTCTCTCTGGCTGGCTGGCTGTCTGGCTGGCTGTCTCTCTGGCTGGCTGGCTCTCTGGCTGGCTGGCTGGCTCTCTGGCTGTCTGGCTGGCTCTC
Source organism: Coregonus lavaretus (assembly GCF_964263955.1). Classification (NCBI taxonomy): domain Eukaryota; kingdom Metazoa; phylum Chordata; class Actinopteri; order Salmoniformes; family Salmonidae; genus Coregonus; species Coregonus lavaretus. The sequence goes on from NW_028160177.1 coordinate 55,813, forward strand.
TGGCTGTCTGGCTGTCTGGCTGGCTGTCTCTCTGGCTGGCTGTCTCTCTGGCTCTCTGGCTGGCTGTCTGGCTGTCTGGCTGGCTGTCTGGCTGGCTGTCTCTCTGGCTGGCTGTCTCTCTGGCTCTCTGGCTGGCTGTCTGGCTCTCTGGCTGGCTGTCTCTCTGGCTGGCTGTCTGGCTGGCTGTCTCTCTGGCTGGCTGTCTGGCTCTCTGGCTGGCTGTCTCTCTGGCTGGCTGTCTGGCTGGCTGTCTCTCTGGCTGGCTGTCTCTCTGGCTGGCTGGCTGGCTCTCTGGCTGGCTGGCTGGCTGGCTGGCTGGCTGTCTCTCTGGCTGGCTGGCTCTCTGGCTGGCACCATGCAAAGCAAGCAAGCGGTAGTGGTGCATTGATGTATTGCTAATTCAGCCCTCTTTCAGTCAATGACTTGGTATATACTGGGCTGGTGGTGAGTCACTGGGCGTTGACTACTACCACGGCTGTAGCAGGGAAGGAATAGGACCAGCATACTATACATCATCCAAACTAATGAAATGACAGGGAATGGGACTGGGAACGGGACTGGGAACGGGACTGGGAACGGGAACGGGACTGGGACTGGCGCTGGGAATGGGACCGGGAACGGGACTGGGACTGGGAATGGGACTGGGAACGGGACTGGAAATGGGACTGGGAACGGGACTGGGAACGGGACTGGGACTGGCGCTGGGAACGGGAATGGGACTGGCGCTGGGAACGGGAATGGGACTGGGAACGGGACTGGAAATGGGACTGGGAACGGGACTGGGAACGGGACTGGGAACGGGACTGGGACTGGCGCTGGGAACGGGAATGGGAATGGGACTGGCACTGGGAACGGGAATGGGAATGGGACTGGGACTGGCACTGGGAACGGGAATGGGACTGGTAATCTCGGTTAACCCAGAACTAGAATCTTGCTTAATTTGTCAGATGCTTGTAGTCTGTCCAGGAGAGATTAGGTAAGTGGTGATTGCACTGGGCGGTAGTGATTAGGTAAGTGGTGATTGCACTGGGCGGTAGTGATTAGGTAAGTGGTGATTGCACTGGGCGGTAGTGATTAGGTAAGTGGTGATTGGACAGTCACTGGGCGGTAGTGGTGGAGGAATACAAATGGCATTATACTACTGATTCAAACTAATGAAATGACAAAGACAGAGACAGGGACTGTCATTAGATGGAACTATCACCAAGGCTCTCTGTTCATTAGTGATCATATACTCTGTAACATCTATCTCTTTTATTATACCTCTCTCTCTCTCTCTCTCTCTCTCTCTCTCTCTCTCTCTCTCTCTCTCTCTCTCTCTCTCTCTCTCTCTCTCTCTCTCTCTCTCTCTCTCTCTCTCTCTCTCTCTCTCTCTCTCTCTCTCTCTCTCTCTCTCTCTCTCTCTCTCTCTCTCTCTTACATCCTCTCTCTCTCTTCTCTCTCTCTCTCTCTCTATCTCCTCCATCCTTCCTCTCCCCCTTCCTTTATCTTACCATCCACCTCTTTGTCTCTCTCTGTCTCTTTGTATTATCCTCCATGTAACTCTCTCTCCCCCTCCCCTCTTCTTTCCGCAGGTGGAAGGATGACGTTGTCATTTCATCTTTTAATTGTCCTGGTGTTCCCCCCCCTCACGGCCGCCAAACACAATACAACTGCGGGTAATGAATGTGTGCTTTCATTTAAATGTGTGTCTTTGACGTGACAGATGTGTGAGTGTCTGTGACTGTGTGTATGTCTGTGTGTGTGTGGTGTATGTGTCAGTGTGTGTGTGGTGTATGTGTCAGTGTGTGTGTGTGGTGTATGTGTCAGTGTGTGTGTGGTGTATGTGTCAATGTGTGTGTGTGTGTGTCTGTGTGTGTGTGGTGTATGTGTCAGTGTGTGTGTGTCAGTGTGTGTGTGGTGTGTGTGTCTGTGTGTGTGTGGTGTATGTGTCAGTGTGTGTGTGTGTGTGTGGTGTGTGTGTCAGTGTGTGTGGTGTGTGTGTGTGTGTGTGTGTGTCAGTGTGTGTGTGTCAGTGTGTGTGTGTGTGTGTGTGTCAGTGTGTGTCAGTGTGTGTCAGTGTGTGTGTCAGTGTGTGTGTGTGTGTGTGTGTCAGTGTGTGTGTGTGTGTGTGTGTCTGTGTGTGTATGCATGGTAATGTATCTCTGCATGGTCAAAGGTCCTCCCTCTGTTTTGACGGCTTAGTTTGCATGTATTTGTATTCTTCATATGTATGGACTCCTTTCTCATCAACCAGATCAGTCAGCACCTTGGCACGAAAAAAACCACTGTGACTGGTCCTGAGACCATGGCTGCATCCCAAACGGCACCCTATTCACATAGGGCTCTGAGCAAAAGTAGTGTACTATGTAGGGAATAGGGCGCCATTTGGGACGCAGGCTAATACCACTAATACCACTAATACCACTAATACCAGAGACAGCCAGACAGCCAGCCACCATTTACAGCCACCTCCAACAGTGAAGGAAGGCATGGCAGGCTAGACTAAACCCCGGGGTTAGAAACAAATCAACCACAAACGGAAGAGCGGTGCCATAACACAAATGGACATTTGCTAAAAAACATCAGCCGCTTGTTATCACATGTCATAGTGGTGTAACACTAAAGCTCTCAGGCAGAATACCCTGTTATACACCCTGTTATATACTGTTATACACTCTGTTATATACCCTGTTATATACCCTGTTATATACCCTGTTATACACCCTGTTATATACCCTGTTATACACCCTGTTATATACCCTGTTATATACCCTGTTATATACCCTGTTATACACCCTGTTATATACTGTTATACACCCTGTTATATACCCTGTTATACACCCTGTAATATACTGTTATACACCCTGTTATATACCCTGGTATATACTGTTATACACCCTGTTATATACCCTGTTATATACTGTTATACACCCTGTTATATACTGTTATACACTCTGTTATATACCCTGTTAAATACTGTTATACACCCTGTTATATACTGTTATACACCCTGTTATATACCCTGTTATATACCCTGTTATATACTGTTATACACCCTGTTATATACCCTGTTATATACTGTTAGACACCCTGTTATATACTGTTATACACTCTGTTATATACCCTGTTAAATACTGTTATACACCCTGTTATATACTGTTATATACCCTGTTATATACCCTGTTATATACCCTGTTATATACTGTTATACACCCTGTTATATACCCTGTTATATACTGTTATACACCCTGTTATATACCCTGTTAAATACTGTTATACACCCTGTTATATACTGTTATACACTCTGTTATATACCCTGTTATATACCCTGTTATATACTGTTATACACCCTGTTATATATCCTGTTATACACCCTGTTATATACCCTGTTATACACCCTGTTATATACCCTGTTATATACCCTGTTATACACCCTGTTATATACTGTTATACACCCTGTTATATACTCTGTTATATACTGTTATACACCCTGTTATATACTGTTATACACTATGTTATATACCCTGTTATATACCCTGTTATACACCCTGTTATATACTGTTATACACCCTGTTATATACTCTGTTATATACCCTGTTATATACCCTGTTATATACCCTGTTATACACCCTGTTATATACTGTTATACACCCTGTTATATACTCTGTTATATACTATTATACACCCTGTTATATACCCTGTTATACACCCTGTTATATACCCTGTTATACACCCTGTTATATACTGTTATATACCCTGTTATATACCCTGTTATATACTGTTATACACCCTGTTATATACCCTGTTATATACCCTGTTATATACTGTTATACACCCTGTTATATACCCTGTTATATACCCTGTAATATACTGTTATACACCCTGTTATATACCCTGGTATATACTGTTATACACCCTGTTATATACTGTTATACACACTGTTATATACCCTGGTATATACTGTTATACACCCGGTTATATACTGTTATACACCCTGTTATACACCCTGTTATATACTGTTATACACCCTGTTATATACCCTGGTATAAACCCTGTTATATACCCTGTTATATACTGTTATACACCCTGTTATATACCCTGGTATATACTGTTATACACCCTGTTATATACTGTTATACACCCTGTTATACACCCTGTTATATACTGTTATACACCCTGTTATATACCCTGGTATAAACCCTGTTATATACCCTGTTGTTTACTGTTATACACCCTGTTATACACCCTGTTATATATCCTGTTATACACCCTGTTATATACCCTGTTATACACCCTGTTATATACCCTGTTATATACCCTGTTATACACCCTGTTATATACTGTTATACACCCTGTTATATACTCTGTTATATACTGTTATACACCCTGTTATATACTGTTATACACTATGTTATATACCCTGTTATATACCCTGTTATACACCCTGTTATATACTGTTATACACCCTGTTATATACTCTGTTATATACCCTGTTATATACCCTGTTATATACCCTGTTATACACCCTGTTATATACTGTTATACACCCTGTTATATACTCTGTTATATACTATTATACACCCTGTTATATACCCTGTTATACACCCTGTTATATACCCTGTTATACACCCTGTTATATACTGTTATATACCCTGTTATATACCCTGTTATATACTGTTATACACCCTGTTATATACCCTGTTATATACCCTGTTATATACTGTTATACACCCTGTTATATACCCTGTTATATACCCTGTAATATACTGTTATACACCCTGTTATATACCCTGGTATATACTGTTATACACCCTGTTATATACTGTTATACACACTGTTATATACCCTGGTATATACTGTTATACACCCGGTTATATACTGTTATACACCCTGTTATACACCCTGTTATATACTGTTATACACCCTGTTATATACCCTGGTATAAACCCTGTTATATACCCTGTTATATACTGTTATACACCCTGTTATATACCCTGGTATATACTGTTATACACCCTGTTATATACTGTTATACACCCTGTTATACACCCTGTTATATACTGTTATACACCCTGTTATATACCCTGGTATAAACCCTGTTATATACCCTGTTGTTTACTGTTATACACCCTGTTATATACCCTGTTATATACTGTTATATACCCTGTTATATACCCTGTTATACAGTGCATTCGGAATGTTTTTAAACCCCTTGACTTTTTCCACATTTTGTTACGTCATCAATCTACACACAATACACACAATACCCCATAATGACAAAGTGAAAACAGGTTTTTTGAAATTTTAGCAAATGTATTAAACATAAAAAACAGAAATACCTGATTTACATAAGTATTCAGACCCATTGCTATGAGACTCGAAATTGAGCTCAGGTGCATCCTGTTTCTATTGATCATCCTTGAGATGTTTCTACAACTTGATTGGAGTTCACTTGTGATTAATTCAATTGATTGCACATGATTTGGAAAGACACACACCTGTCTATATAAGGTCCCACAGTTGACAGTGCATGTCAGAGCAAAAACCAAGACATGAGGTTGAAGGAATTGTCCGTAGAGCTCCGAACAGGATTGTGTCGAGGCACAGATCTGGACAAGGGTACCAAAAAAATTATTCAGCATTGACTGTTCCCAAGAACACAGTGGCCTCCATCATTCTTAAATGGAAGAAGTTTGGAACCACCAAGACTCTTCCTAGAGCTGGCCGCCCGGCCAAACTGAGCAATCGGGGGTGAAGGGCCTTGGTCAGGGAGGTGGCGAATAACCCGATGGTCACTCTGACAGAGCTCCAGAGTTCCTCTGTGGAGATGGGAGAATCTTCCAGAAGGACAACCATCTCTTCAGAACTCCACCAATCAGGCCTTAATGATAGAGTGGCCAGACGGAAGCCACTCCTCAGTAAAATGCACATGACAGCCAGCTTGGAGTTTGCCAAAAGGCACCTAAAGGACTCTCAGACCATGAGAAAACAAGATTCTCTGGTCTGATGAAACCAAGATTGAACTCTTTGTCCTGAATGCCAAGCGTCACATCTGGAGTAAACCTGGCACCATCTCTACGGTGAAGCATGGTGGTGGCAGCATCATGCTGTGGGGATGTTTTTCAGTGGCAGGGACTGGGACACTAGTCAGGATCGAGGGAAATATGAACAGAACAAAGTACAGAGAGATCATTGATGAAAACCTGCTCCAGAGCGCTCAGGACCTCAGACTGGGGCGAAGGTTCACCTTTCAACAGGACAACAACCCTAAGCACACAGCCAAGACAACGCAGGAGTGGCTTCGGGACAAGTATCTGAATGTCCTTGAGTGGCCCAGCCAGAGCCCGGTCAAACACCTCTGTAGAGACCTGAAAATAGGGAGTATATTCGAACCAGGAATCCAGGATCTCTAGTGGCACAGCTAGCACTGCGATGCAGTGCCTTAGACCACTGCGCCACTCGGGAGTACGGGCTTTATATAGCTAGCTACATCTATGGGCTTTATATAGCTAGCTACATCTATGGGCTTTATATAGCTAGCTACATCTATGGGCTTTATATAGCTAGCTACATCTATGGGCTTTATATAGCTAGCTACATCTATGGGCTTTTATATAGCCAGCTACATCTATGGGCTTTATATAGCTAGCTACATCTATGGGCTTTATATAGCTAGCTACATCTATGGGCTTTTATATAGCCAGCTACATCTATGGACTTTATATAGCTAGCTACATCTATGGGCTTTATATAGCTAGCTACATATATGGGCTTTATATAGCTAGCTACATCTATGGGCTTTTATATAGCTAGCTACATCTATGGGCTTTATATAGCTAGCTACATCTATGGGCTTTTATATAGCTAGCTACATCTATGGGCTTTATATAGCTAGCTACATCTATGGGCTTTATATAGCTAGCTACATCTATGGGCTTTTATATAGCTAGCTACATCTATGGGCTTTATATACAGTGGGGAAAAAAAGTATTTAGTCAGCCACCAATTGTGTGAGTTCTCCCACTTAAAAAGATGAGAGAGGCCTGTAATTTTCATCATAGGTACACGTCAACTATGACAGACAAAATGAGAAAAAAAGATCCAGAAAATCACATTGTAGGATTTTTTATGAATTTATTTGCAAATTATGGTGGAAAATAAGTATTTGGTCAATAACAAACGTTTCTCAATACTTTGTTATATACCCTTTTTTGGCAATGACACAGGTCAAACGTTTTCTGTAAGTCTTCACAAGGTTTTCACACACTGTTGCTGGTATTTTGGCCCATTCCTTCATGCAGATCTCCTCTAGAGCAGTGCTGTTTTGGGGCTGTCGCTGGGCAACACAGACTTTCAACTCCCTCCAAAGATTTTCTATGGGGTTGAAATCTGGAGACTGGCTAGGCCACTCCAGGACCTTGAAATGCTTCTTACGAAGCCACTCCTTCGTTGCCCGGGCGGTGTGTTTGGGATCATTGTCATGCTGAAAGACCCAGCCACGTTTCATCTTCAATGCCCTTGCTGATGGAAGGAGGTTTTCACTCAAAATCTCACGATACATGGCCGCATTCATTCTTTCCTTTACACGGATCAGTCGTCCTGGTCCCTTTGCAGAAAAACAGCCCCAAAGCATGATGTTTCCACCCCCATGCTTCACAGTAGGTATGGTGTTCTTTGGATGCAACTCAGCATTCTTTGTCCTCCAAACACGACGAGTTGAGTTTTTACCAAAATGTTCTATTTTGGTTTCATCTGACCATATGACATTCTCCCAATCCTCTTCTGGATCATCCAAATGCACTCTAGCAAACTTCAGACGGGCCTGGACATGTACTGGCTTAAGCAGGGGGACACGTCTGGCACTGCAGGATTTGAGTCCCTGGCGGCGTAGTGTGTTACTGATGGTAGGCTTTGTTACTTTGGTCCCAGCTCTCTGCAGGTCATTCACTAGGTCCCCCCGTGTGGTTCTGGGATTTTTGCTCACCGTTCTTGTGATCATTTTGACCCCACAGGGTGAGATCTTGCGTGGAGCCCCAGATTGAGGGAGATTATCAGTGGTCTTGTATGTCTTCCATTTCCTAATAATTGCTCCCACAGTTGATTTCTTCAAACCAAGCTGCTTACCTATTGCAGATTCAGTCTTCCCAGCCTGGTGCAGGTCTACAATTTTGTTTCTGGTGTCCTTTGACAGCTCTTTGGTCTTGGCCATAGTGGAGTTTGGAGTGTGACTGTTTGAGGTTGTGGACAGGTGTCTTTTATACTGATAACAAGTTCAAACAGGTGCCATTAATACAGGTAACGAGTGGAGGACAGAGGATCCTCTTAAAGAAGAAGTTACAGGTCTGTGAGAGCCAGAAATCTTGCTTGTTTGTAGGTGACCAAATACTTATTTTCCACCATAATTTGCAAATAAATTCATTAAAAATCCTACAATGTGATTTTCTGGATTTATTTCTCTCCATTTGTCTGTCATAGTTGACGTGTACCTAAATACTTTTTTCCCCACTGTAGCTAGCTACATCTATGGGCTTTATATAGCCAGCTACATCTATGGGCTTTATATAGCTAGCTACATCTATGGGCTTTATATAGCTAGCTACATCTATGGGCTTTTATATAGCTAGCTACATCTATGGGCTTTTATATTTTTCTGTCGTATGTAATGTGCAGTAGCCTATATCATATACAGTATGTTTTTGATAACGGCACAATCATTCGTTTTTTGGGGGGCTTAATGTATGGTTTATCAGGCTCAGGTAACATCAGGCTTGAATTTTCAATCAAAGCTCTAATCAAATCCAGACATGGGCCTACTTAAACGCTTTATAATGCTTTTTAATGACGCTTCAGGTTTTGGCGGGAAATACTGGGTTACCTGGGAGAAAAGTGATTTATTCTCTAGATGGAACATGTTGTAAAATACTGGGAAAATATTCAAGCCTAGTACACAGTATGTAACACATAAACCTCCAGTGTTGGAGTCACGTCCAGTGATCTTACCTGCCCTCTGGTGCCAAGGAATGGGACGGGTGTGTGAGTGTGTGAGTGTGTATGTGTGTGTGTGTGTGTGTGTGTGTGTGTGCGCTGACCGAGGGTGTGGTGGGATGGTGTAATTAGGAGGTGATACTGTGATCCGGCCGTAATCGCAGGTTCCAAATGCAACCATCCTCAAGGGATGCTGCATACACACATGCGCGCACACACTA
>NW_028160177.1:72500-132500 GCF_964263955.1 Coregonus lavaretus
CTGGTCCACTTGCAAATTTTAGTACAGGGTGAATGATACAGTAGCGTTATAGAAGCATACTAGAATCTGAACCTGAGGAATACACTTTCTCCTGCCTCAATCCCTCCCTCCCACCCTCCCCCTCACCCATACCCTCTCTAACCCTGATCTATCCCTCCCTCTCCTAGTACTACAGTGCCTGCGGGTGTGGACGTCTCTGGAGAACGGGCGTGTATCAGAGTGGCCCCTGGGGCCCCCAGTGGAGGGGACCGTACTGCAGTACAGCTGTCTGCCAGGATTCATCCTGGTCGGCAGGAACTCAACACACTGCAACAAGCTGGGCCAGTGGGACTGGCCCAAACCCGTCTGCCACTGTGAGTAAAGATACTGTGGCTATATTGTTCCTTGATCAAAAAGTGGATCTTAGGACTCTAACTGATGTACATTTTTAACAGAACCAATCTTGATTTTTCCCACTTGATTTGCTCTGTTAGTGCATGGCTCTGTCAGTGCATGGCTTTGTCAGTGCATGGCTCTGTCAGTGCATGGCTCTGTTAGTGCATGGTTCTGTTAGTGCATGGCTCTGTCAGTGCATGGCTCTGTCAGTGCATGGCTCTGTTAGTGCATGGCTCTGTTAGTGCATGGCTCTGTCAGTGCATGGCTCTGTCAGTGCATGGCTCTGTTAGTGCATGGCTCTGTTAGTGCATGGCTCTGTTAGTACATGGCTCTGTCAGTGCATGGCTCTGTCAGTGCATGGCTCTGTTAGTGCATGGCTCTGTCAGTGCTTGACTCTGTCAGTGCATGGCTTTGTCAGTGAATGGCTCTGTCAGTGAATGGCTCTGTTAGTGCATGGCTCTGTTAGTGCATGGCTCTGTGGTTCTGTTAGTGCATGGCTCTGTGGTTCTGTTAGTGCATGGCTCTGTGGTTCTGTTAGTGCATGGCTCTGTGGTTCTGTTAGTGCATGGTTCTGTTTACAGTAAGATATAAAGTAGCGCTATATCCACTATGTGCTGTGTGTATAGAAACTAATCACTCTAATCATTCTCTGTTTCGTTCTTCCACCATGTCTCCATTTGAAGATGACAGACATTACACAGGTAAGACCATTTTTGATTGTTTTCCATTTAGCTTTTCCATTTTTGCACTGTGTATAGGTAAGTCTAAAGGGAAGTAACATTTACCAGAGCAAGCAGCTGTTTATGAACAGATAGTTTCCCAGAGCAGGCAGCTGTTTATGAACAGATAGTTTACCAGAGCAAGCAGCTGTTTATGAACAGATAGTTTCCCAGAGCAAGCAGCTGTTTATGAACAGATAGTTTCCCAGAGCAAGCAGCTGTTTATGAACAGATAGTTTCCCAGAGCAAGCAGCTGTTTATGAACAGATAGTTTCCCAGAGCAGGCAGCTGTTTATGAACAGATAGTTTCCCAGAGCAAGCAGCTGTTTATGAACAGATAGTTTCCCAGAGCAAGCAGCTGTTTATGAACAGATAGTTTCCCAGAGCAAGCAGCTGTTTATGAACAGATAGTTTCCCAGAGCAGGCAGCTGTTTATGAACAGATAGTTTCCCAGAGCAGGCAGCTGTTTATGAACAGATAGTTTCCCAGAGCAGGCAGCTGTTTATGAACAGATAGTTTCCCAGAGCAAGCAGCTGTTTATGAACAGATAGTTTCCCAGAGCAAGCAGCTGTTTATGAACAGATAGTTTCCCAGAGCAGGCAGCTGTTTATGAACAGATAGTTTCCCAGAGCAAGCAGCTGTTTATGAACAGATAGTTTCCCAGAGCAAGCAGCTGTTTATGAACAGATAGTTTCCCAGAGCAGGCAGCTGTTTATGAACAGATAGTTTCCCAGAGCAGGCAGCTGTTTATGAACAGATAGTTTCCCAGAGCAAGCAGCTGTTTATGAACAGATAGTTTCCCAGAGCAAGCAGCTGTTTATGAACAGATAGTTTCCCAGAGCAAGCAGCTGTTTATGAACAGATAGTTTCCCAGAGCAAGCAGCTGTTTATGAACAGATAGTTTACCAGAGCAAGCAGCTGTTTATGAACAGATAGTTTCTTGATAGTTTGACCGTCTTTAGATCTTCTATATGGGACTACCCAAATTAAGTGTGACGTTTTTGTAGCCTCGCGAGCCGCCTGATCCCGCGAGCTTACATGAATGGTTGATATCCGTGCAGCGAACCATTCATGTAAGCTCGCGGGATCAGGCGGCTTGTGAGTATAACATTTTTTTTGTAGAAGCTGCCGATTCTATTATCTGATCAATTGATCATTTTTTCAATCCAGCACATGGTGGCAGTGTTGCACTGGAAATAAATCTGGGTTTAATGTCGCAATAATATCATATTCTCGATTGCATGTGATTGAGAAAAATACAGACTCCATATTTCATTTATTTAACCTTTATTTATCCAGGTAGTCTCATTGAGATAAAATCTATTTTTCAAGAGAGACAGCAGCAGGGAGAAACAATGTTCAGACAAAGACACACGTACATTACAATTACATACAGAAACATACAAACATGTACCGCCGCATTAAATCCTAATAACAATCACATTCCTCAGTAACGTGAGTCAATCAAACTTTTAAACTCCTCTAAAGAAACAAGATCCTGGAGTTTCAAACTGATCTGGAGAGAATTCCGACATCTCCCTCCCGTCATGTATAAGCCAATATGACACCAATGTTGATCAAAATTCACAAATCACCTTGGAGGTACACAACACCCCCCGCCTCTCGTCATGAGCCGTCCGGCCGTCACCGAGAACCACATACCAGATTTTTAACAGGGGTTGTTAGCATTAGGGGGGGAAAAAAAAATTGATTGCCTTACTCCGACCTAGCTCAATATCTAGGCGTCGGATAAGAACGAGAACACAGCGTCCATGAAGTGACCATTAGACTCGCCACCTTTCGGACTGAATACGTTTGTAGGGGGGCAACAGTTTTGATTACATTTGTAATTGTTCGCTCTCACACGCTCATTTCTGTCCATTTAAGAACCAACAATTTGCTACCTTTTTGTAGCATTTCTGACAATGCTAACATCTTTTTTTTTAGCTGAAGCTTCGAGTTCTAACAAATATTTTTTAGGTAACACTTCCTTTTAAGTGGTCCTTATTACAGTGTAATTACACTGTAACAAGTAGTGTATTTACCTGTTACGACTCACTGTTACAATGTAATAACAAGATGTACCTGGTAGTAATTGCAATATGTAATTACAGTAGTGTAACAACAATTGCTTGTTACAATGCTTGTTACAAATGGGCAGGTTTGCACTAAATTCACCAACTTATACGATACATTACAGTACATTACCCATCCTGACAACCTGGTTCTCATTTTCAAGCTTCAAGCTTCTGGAAGTGCGATCCAAGTGGGAGAATAAATACACTTGTGTGAGAGATATATTATGTACAACCTACCTTAAAAGCAGGAGATCGCTATGTGCACAGGTAAGATCAGGGATATTGCCTCTGCGTATTGAAACAAGTTGGTATTGTGGTGAAACGGAAGAGGAAAGACTATGTAACTATGTTGACCTGGAAGAAATAGAGAATGAAACTCATTTGATCCTCTACTGTCCTTTCTACCACGATATACGCTTGGTCTGATTCCAGACAGACCACCAGATATACCCTGGCATTATGTAGCTGAGGAGACAGACCACCAGATATACCCTGGCATTATGTAGCTGAGGAGACAGACCACCAGATATACCCTGGCATTATGTGGCTGAGGAGACAGACCACCAGATATACCCTGGCATTATGTAGCTGAGGAGACAGACCACCAGATATACCCTGGCATTATGTAGCTGAGGAGACAGACCACCAGATATACCCTGGCATTATGTGGCTGAGGAGACAGACCACCAGATATACCCTGGCATTATGTAGCTGAGGAGACAGACCACCAGATATACCCTGGCATTATGTAGCTGAGGAGACAGACCACCAGATATACCCTGGCATTATGTGGCTGAGGAGACAGACCACCAGATATACCCTAGCATTATGTGGCTGAGGAGACAGACCACCAGATATACCCTGGCATTATGTAGCTGAGGAGACAGACCACCAGATATACCCTGGCATTATGTGGCTGAGCCATGAGGAGACAGACCACCAGATATACCCTGGCATTATGTAGCTGAGGAGACAGACCACCAGATATACCCTGGCATTATGTGGCTGAGCCATGAGGAGACAGACCACCAGATATACCCTGGCATTATGTAGCTGAGGAGACAGACCACCAGATATACCCTGGCATTATGTGGCTGAGCCATGAGGAGACAGACCACCAGATATACCCTGGCATTATGTAGCTGAGGAGACAGACCACCAGATATACCCTGGCATTATGTGGCTGAGGAGACAGACCACCAGATATACCCTGGCATTATGTGGCTGAGCCATGAGGAGACAGACCACCAGATATACCCTGGCATTATGTAGCTGAGGAGACAGACCACCAGATATACCCTGGCATTATGTGGCTGAGGAGACAGACCACCAGATATACCCTGGCATTATGTGGCTGAGGAGACAGACCACCAGATATACCCTGGCATTATGTAGCTGAGGAGACAGACCACCAGATATACCCTGGCATTATGTGGCTGAGGAGACAGACCACCAGATATACCCTGGCATTATGTAGCTGAGGAGACAGACCACCAGATATACCCTGGCATTATGTGGCTGAGGAGACAGACCACCAGATATACCCTAGCATTATGTGGCTGAGGAGACAGACCACCAGATATACCCTGGCATTATGTAGCTGAGGAGACAGACCACCAGATATACCCTGGCATTATGTGGCTGAGCCATGAGGAGACAGACCACCAGATATACCCTGGCATTATGTAGCTGAGGAGACAGACCACCAGATATACCCTGGCATTATGTGGCTGAGCCATGAGGAGACAGACCACCAGATATACCCTGGCATTATGTAGCTGAGGAGACAGACCACCAGATATACCCTGGCATTATGTGGCTGAGGAGACAGACCACCAGATATACCCTGGCATTATGTGGCTGAGGAGACAGACCACCAGATATACCCTGGCATTATGTGGCTGAGGAGACAGACCACCAGATATACCCTGGCATTATGTAGCTGAGGAGACAGACCACCAGATATACCCTGGCATTATGTAGCTGAGGAGACAGACCACCAGATATACCCTGGCATTATGTGGCTGAGGAGACAGACCACCAGATATACCCTGGCATTATGTGGCTGAGGAGACAGACCACCAGATATACCCCGGCATTATGTGGCTTAGCCATGAGGAGAAACTTAAATAGTTTTTTGTCCATTGTGTATTTCCGTTTGCAGATATTTAGATAAAGCCTGGAATAAAAGTAAAAAGGCTACTTATAATTAAAGTATGAAAATATTTAGCTTCTATGTGGTAAATGTTACATGTGTATATAGATTGTGTATAGGCTTGTCTCCCACATTAATCTTCTCTTTGTGTCAGACTGGGTCCAAATGCCTTCAGTTTCATTTTTCTGTATTTATTTATCCACAGTTGAAGTCGGAAGTTTACATACACCTTAGCCAAATACATTTTAAACTCAGTTTTTCACAATTCCTGACATTTTAATCCTAGTAATCCTTTTTTTTGTGCTTTTTATTTCGAGATTTGCTAAGAGCAATTATGTCTATGTCCAATTTGGAAGAGCGTGCGAGCTGGTGAGACAATACGAGAACCTTTACAAACCTTCAATGCGGTTGTATTCGTATTCGGACAAGCAAGCAAAAGACAACAGCTGGGGGGGGGGGGGAGATACTGTATCACGAAATTTGAACACCGATACTAATATCAAAGAAACATGGAGAAAGATTCGGGCACCAGTAATCTGATAGGGTGAAGGAGGCGAGGAGGGGGTCTGGTGTGTGTCCCACCGACTGTCAGACAACTGGATTGGCTTCGTGTTCGCGTGAAACATCGTCAGACAGACACCAATATGCCAGATACGGTGTGTACTCGTCATGCAGCAGAGTCCTTTTGTACAGTCAGTGTGTGTGTTTGTGATCATATGTTTAGCAGACCTAGTTAGAACATTTAAAATCAGCTCTTTTCTGGATGGGAGAAATTGTGAATGGGAAATATTCAGTGCCTGTGTTATCATAATGATTAGCAGGGCTATTTCAAACATCAGGAAACAGACCGTGTGGTGTGTGTGTGTGATTGTGTTAATTAGATTGGGATGTTTATGAAATCAGTTATTTTGGGTAAACATTTTAACTCAGAGGAGCCCATGGAGATGTTTTAAGATTGCTTGCATTGTATTCTAATGTATTCGCCATCTGCCTGTAGGCCCCTTGATTCATCATCTCCCCGGCCTGGTTCATCACCTCTCTGGCCCCTCTCCCCAAAGCCGAGACCCTTTTCACCAACACCCAACCCACTGTCCAGGCACACCCTTGCTCTCTGCCCTGCAACTCCATCAACCTCCACCCCATCTCCCAGACCCAATGGCCGCAAGAGGAAGACAGCTGAGGATCCTTTGGACACGGACATCCTGACCGGTTGCATCACCGCCTGGTATAGCAACTGCTCTGCATCTGACCGTAAGGCGCTACAGAGGGTAGTGCGTACGGCCCAGTACATCACTGGGACCAAGCTTCCTGCCATCCAGGACCTATATTCTAGGCGGTATTAGAGGAAAGGCCCTATAAATTGTCAAAGACTCCAGCCACCAAAGTCATAGACTGTTCTCTCTATTACCGCACGGTAAGCGGTACAGGAGCGCCAAGTCTAGGTCCAAAAAGCTCCTTAACAGCTTCTACCCCCAAGCCATAAGACAAAATTTTTAAAAAGTCAAGGGGTCTGAATACTTTCTGAATGCACTGTATGTTCCATCTCTGTGGTACAGTTGATAACCATTACTATGAACGCTAAGAAGCCAACCTTTACTGAAACATATACTGTATCACTCATTGGCCTATCCCTCTGTTCTGGCACAGATCTACTATTCTCAGGAATCTTCTCAGAATCCCTCACCCTTGATCCACCCTCCTCTACTTTCTTGACTGCCTCGGCGTACGACATCTTCTGCACTACTCTGAATCCGGCCACCTCAACCTGCCTCTCTCGCACCGGACACCTCCGATCCCCAGCAACATGGACACCCCTACAGTTGACGCACACAACTTTTATCCACCGAAACGACGCATTCCCTCTGTCGCATGTCCTCCTGCACACTTCTCACACTTGCTGCGACATGTCCATAAACGTGACACCTGTAACACCGCAGTGTATTCGGCACAAAAGCTCTAGCAACGTAACTAATAATATATCCTAACATTACTTTGTCAGGTAAAGAGTCTGTATTAAAGCTCAAAAGAACGGACTGCGTCTCCTCTGTTTCACCACGCTCCCCACCAGATCTGCGTCGCAACCAAAACGGCGGGCGCCACAAACACCAGAAATCTTCAACTTAAAAATTTGCTCTAACCTCCACACTTAACACTACCCCAGAAATCACTCTGTTCAATGGTGCCCTGTACCTAAGCGCAAAGCAAGATACAGGTCTTTCCCCAAGTTGCGTCGCATGGAGTGCCTGCTCCCTCTGATCTGAAGAAACACAAACAAACATCACAAGTCCACTTCGGGTTACCTTCACCGCCTCAACAGCACCCATCATCTTTTCCACCCAACCTGAAACCACCCATGGATCAGCCTAAAGGCCTGATTCCACCCTCTTCAAAAATCTCACTCCCACTGGACCAAAACGTGTCTTTATCATAACCATGTCCATCAATGCAAGGCTCGGGCTCCGAGCTCCACTTCCATTTCACCTCCAGAACTCGAACTGACATCCGGCTCACTGTGTTTGAACTTGACACCAATCTTCCTCGAAATACCCTCTCCCTTGTTATTGCTAGCTTCAACGGATTCAAACCCATCCTCTGCCTCCCTCTGTCTTTTCAACCTCCTCTCTCTTTCCCTCCAATCCTCCTCCCTTAACATTACCCAACTCCTTCTGAAAATATTCAACTTTTCCAAGCCTAAATCTCTTTTTTAACCTCCTCGTGCTAAGCCCTGTACTCCCTCCACTTCAAACTCAAGCCACCTAGTGTTCCCTTCCTACTAACTCTGGCTCCCCAAGTCCCCTAGTGGATATACGCTACTCGCTGCCTACACTGGCTCCCCAAGTCCCCTAGTGGATATACACTATACAAGGCGGACTTCCTCTCTGGGTGGAACGCAACGAAAAGAGTCAGCTGCCCCCCCCAAAAAACGACTCCATCCACGTGCACGTTTCAAAAATTTGCAAAAGTTTCAAATAATTGCTTTGTTTAGAAGGAGTGCAAGGGCAAATTGAGTTATTGCCCACCTGCACTTCACAGAGTAGGCGTTCCCTAACTGAAATATGCAACTTGAGTTAGTTATAAAAAATCTTTGGTGTTAGCATGCACTTTTATAGCTAGCTGGATAACACAATAACTAGTTAGGTAGCTAGCTAGGCCTAGCTATAGGCTTAAACTATAGAACGCATAATAATAATAAAATAAATAATAATATGCCATTTAGCAGACGCTTTTATCCAAAGCGACTTACAGTCATGTGTGCATACATTTTTTAACGTATGGGTGGTCCCGGGGATCGAACCCACTACCCTGGCGTTACGAGCGCCATGCTCTACCAATTAGCAGCATTGCGTTGCAGAGGCAGTTGCGGTGCGTTCTGTGTGGTGCATACGTTGGATTTACCCATCGTGATGATAACTAGTAAAGGGTTACGTAGTGTCTAATGCTAAATTGTCATACATTCTTCTTCTCTACCACAGATTTCCACAAGGTCTCAGACTCAATGATGGGAAAATGACCAGATGAAGACTGAGACAGTTGTTGATTTCCGTTGTTACTTGTAATGTTACAAATGGGAGAAAAAGATCCATCCCATTTTTCTAAATTAGCTACCTTGGCTACTTACCATTCTATAGGCTACAGATTTGAGTCACCACTAGAATAGTTATTTTTATGTTATATCTTTGTTCAATCAAATTAATCAAATTATGAATCTAACAATAAAAATCTGAATTATTTTGTAATAAATGTAAGGTATTTTTACATGTTGCAATAAAGTTGACTAAAGTAGATGCTCATCTATTGTTTGTAAGTATTTTCACTTGGTAATGAGGAGTAGGCCTGAGTAATTATGGAGAAGTTGCTATATCCTGTGTAACAGCTAGTAATTACATTTGAGTTATGGAGATATTACATGTACTCTGGGTTGTGCAGTGTGTTTATTTATCACTTGCTAGCCACATTTCACTGTCAGAGAGCTCACAGAGGACACAACTCAAACTACTGAGAAAACTAATTCTTCTTCCTCTCTGGTATTATGGTGGTCCGCAAACAAACGTTAAAGATGCACGCCGCCACCTACTGTACGGGGTAGTGAACGGAGAAAACAAATTGCTAGCTAACGTTACATGTAAACAGCGCCTCTTGTGCACTGACTGCTCCTTAGCGTCAGAAAAAAACTCACCAGTTTCTAACATCCATAATAAATTCCAGTACGCTCCTTCTGCTGTTGTCTTGACATTTTCATCCAAATGTGTGCTGATCAACAGTGCCAAACTAACAGCTCTGCCATGTGTTGGATATTTGTCAACAACTCCGCCGTGCACAATGAGGGGGTTCGATTAATCTCGCCCTGGCGCCTGTGTAGGCGTGTTTTGCACCGATGAAAGTTAATTGCATTCGATTTGGAACCGGGCTACCTCCCTGGCGTAAGCCAGGTGCACTTATCTGTCCGATTGCGAAGACGGCTCAAAGCAAAAGTGACGTAATTAAGCGTGTAGTAATTAGTAGGATTCTGTGTTTTCCCATCAATGCTGATGTTTGCAAAATAGGATAGCCCAAACCACAATATATTTAGGCACTTCTGTAGATCAATTGCTCTGACCCAAATGATAAAAGATCCCACCAGGGTATGTGAAACAGTGCAAAGTACGAGTGACTTCATACTGGTGTCTGATCAATCCAAAATATCGCAGAGTGGTGTAATAGTCTACGGAATCAGTGATCATTTTATTACATTTCGCACAAGGAGGGTTTTAAAATATATATTTAAATGTCACAAAACTGTTTGAATCAGAGGACTCAAAAAAATATTGTGTTGAAAATGTTTAGGGAGAAAATGGGTAGAATGTTCTAGTCACCTGTGCTGGGTAGTGTAGCTGTACCTGGGAAGCCTTTAAATGTAGATTCCTTAATGTGGTGAATGTGATGGCTCCCATTAGTCAGGTCAGAGTAAAGCAGAGATCTAGCCCTTGGTTTAATCATGTGATTGTAGAATCTAATCCAAACAAGGAATAAGGCCTTTAAGAAATTGAAGAACTCTCTAGAGCAGCCTGATTTTCTCCTATATAAACGTCACAGAAATGAAGCACAGAGCAGGATGGATGAAGATAAGAGGGGTTACTTTGCTGATGAAAAACATGACCCTAAAAAGCTTTGGAAATCATTTAAGGAACATTAGAGGGGGGGGGGGGGGGGGGTGCTATATGAAACAGCAGAGGTTGCCAATTAATTCAACTCTTTCTTTACTTCTGTTGGTTAGCAAGCTGCCCACCAGTTCTAGTTAGTATGGAAATGACCAAGTCAAGAAGTATTATGCTGAGTTAGTGGTTCAGCCAAACTCTTTTTCTTTTGCAAAGGTAGCAACAGCCAAAGTAGCCAGTATGCTAGCAGAGCTTAAACGCATCCAAAGCCACAGGCCTGGATAATTTTCCTGCAAGGTTTCTTAGAGATTCTGCTGAGTAAATTGCCCCTTGTATTACGCGTATTGTTAATCCCTCTTTAGAACGAGGCTGTCACGGTTTCGGCCGAGGCGGCCCCTCCTCCTTGTTCGGGCAGGTTTCGGCGGTCGTCGTCTCCGGAGTACTAGCTGCCACCGCTCTATGTTTCTTGTTTGATTGGTTTTGTCTGTTTGTCACACCTGTTTTGTGTTATGTCTTAATTAGCACCCTATTTAGTTTCCTTGTTGTTAGTTAGGTGTTGTGTATAATTGTTCTATGTCGTGTTGCTGCGCTGCTTGTAATTTGGTGCGCTATTTTGTGCTTTCCTCCTTGTTTGGTGTTTAGGAGTAGATTTACGCACTTGTTTACTGCGCCCGTTTGGATACGCCTGTGCGCGCTTTTCTCGCCTCCGGGCTTGTTGTGGATATTCATTGTTGAATTCTACTAAAGTATTTTGTTGGACTTTACTACTGCCTCCTGCGCCTGATTCCACACCACACCTACCATAGCAACCTTGACAGAATTACACACCATATATGGAATCAGCAGGAGCACCCACCGACATCATGGAGGAGCGTCTTCGCGGTCAAGAGGATCGTATCAACCAGATCGGACACGCCTTGGACCGCATAATGAACACCCTCCATCGATGGGAAACCAGCGGGGTACCCACACCCCCACCTATCGCACCATCACCATCGGACAGCCCGCCCGTCCAACTACCGGAACCCAGTGGGATTCGGCTCTCGCTCCCGAGGGCGTACGACGGCACCGCTGCCGGGTGTCAGGGGTTCCTATTACAAGTGGAACTCTACCTTGCCACCATACACCCGGCGCCCTTGGGATACGAGAGCGTTTCCGCCCTCATCTCCTGTCTCACCGGCAAGGCGTTGGAGTGGGCCAACGCCGAATGGAGGGGAATAGACGCCGCCACAGTCACCTATGCAGAGTTCTCCCGCCGCTTCCGTGCTGTCTTCGACCATCCACCAGAAGGGAAGGCGGCGGGGGAGCGTCTATTCCACCTCCGACAGGGGATGAGGAGCGCTCAAGAGTTTGCGCTGGAGTTCCGGACTCTAGCGGCCGATGCAGGGTGGAATGAGAGGGCCCTCATAGACCACTTTAGATGTAGCCTTCGGGAGGACGTCCGCAGAGAGTTAGCGTGCAGGGATACTACACTAACATTTGACCAGCTGGTGGACATGGCCATTCGGCTGGACACTCTGCTCGCGACCCGCGGACGTCCCAGGTGGGGGTCTCCCATTCCACCCTCCAGCGCCTCCGAGCAGAGCCCGATGGAGCTTGGAGGTGCTGGCGCTAGAGGGAAGAGAGGTAGGAACCCGAGGGGGGCAGTCTCCTGCACCAACTGTGGCCGCGGAGGGCACACCGCGGCTAGGTGCTGGGGAGGGTCCCCTGGTGAGGGAGATGGCAGGTCACACATTGGGGAGTCCTCCCAGGTGAGTAGGCGCCCTACTTACCCAGAGCTTTCTGTCGTACACATTACATTACCTGTTTGTTTTCCACAGGTTGCACCTCGTTCCCAGCATAAGGCGCTAGTCGATTCAGGCGCAGCTGGGAATTTTGTAGATCGTAATTTCTGTGTTAAGTTAGGGATTCCCCTCCTTCCAGTCGATAAACCCTTCCCTGTACATGCCTTAGATAGTCGTCCGTTAGGATCTGGGTTAATTAGGGAGGTCACGGCGCCACTTAGGATGATGACGCAGGGGGGTCATGAGGAGACGATTCAACTCTATCTGATCGACTCTCCTGCGTATCCAGTGGTACTGGGGCTTCCCTGGTTGATTACCCATGATCCTACGATTTCGTGGCGAGAGAAGGCTCTTAAAGGGTGGTCTGCTCAGTGTGAGGGGCTATGTCTGGGTGTTTCCGTAGGGGCGACCTCGGTGGAGAGCCCGAACCAGATGCCAGCACTGCACATTCCGCCTGAGTATGAGGATTTGGCACTTGTGTTTAGTAAGACCAGAGCGGCTAGGTTGCCACCTCATAGACAGGGGGATTGTGCGATAGACCTTCAGACAGGAGCTGCGCTCCCGCGGAGCCATATGTATCCTTTGTCACAGGAGGAGAAAAGGGCAATGGAGACTTACATTGCCGAGTCTCTGAGACAGGGATACATACGGCCCTCTACTTCTCCCGCGTCCTCGAGCTTCTTTTTTGTGAAGAAAAAGGATGGAGGTTTGCGTCCGTGTATTGATTACCGCGGTCTCAATCAGGTGACTGTGAAATATAGTTATCCACTCCCGCTGATTGCGACCATGACGGAGTCATTACACGGGGCACGGTTTTTCACAAAATTGGACCTCAGGAGCGCATATAACTTGGTGCACATTAGGGAGGGCGATGAGTGGAAGACAGCATTTAGTACTACCTCCGGCCATTACGAGTATCTCGTCATGCCATATGGGTTAATGAATGCTCCATCAGTCTTCCAATCGTTTGTAGATGAGATTTTCCGGGACATGCAGGCGCAGGGAGTAGTGGTGTACATAGATGATATTCTTGTGTACAGTTCTACTCGGGCCGAGCATGTAGCCCTGGTGCGCAGGGTATTGAGGAGACTGTTGGAGCATGACCTGTATGTCAAAGCCGAGAAATGTCTGTTCTTTCAGGAGTCAGTTTCCTTTTTGGGTTACCAGTTGTCTGCGTCAGGGGTGAGAATGGAGGTGGACCGAGTGTCCGCCATGCGTAATTGGCAAACCCCAACTACGGTTAAAGAGGTGCAGCGGTTCTTGGGTTTTGCGAATTACTACCGAAGGTTTATCCGGGGTTTTGGACAGGTGGCAGCTCCCATAACATCTCTTCTTAAGGGGGGTCCGGTGCGCTTGCAGTGGTCAGCTGAGGCGGACAGGGCTTTTGGGAGACTGAAGGACCTGTTTACCTCGGCTCCGGTGCTGGCGCACCCGGATCCCACTTTACCCTTCCAAGTAGAGGTGGACGCGTCTGAGGCCGGTATCGGGGCAGTTCTTTCACAACGGTCCGGCACACCACCTAAGCTCCGCCCCTGTGCTTTTTATTCTAAGAAGCTCAGTCCGGCGGAGCGGAACTATGACGTAGGGGACAGGGAGCTGTTAGCCATAGTACAGGCCCTAAAGGTGTGGAGGCATTGGCTTGAGGGGGCTCAGCACCCTTTCCTCATTCTGACCGACCATCGTAACCTGGAATACATTCGGGCAGCTAGGAGACTGAATCCTCGCCAGGCTCGATGGACTATGTTTCTCGCCCGGTTTGTGTTCAAGATCACTTACATCCCTGGGTCCCAGAACGGGAAGGCAGATGCCCTGTCCCGGCGGTATGACGCGGAGGAGAGGTGCGTGGAGCCCATTCCCATACTACCGGAGTCTTGTTTGGTGGCACCGGTGGTGTGGGAGGTCGATGCGGAGATCGAGCGGGCGTTACGCACCGACCCTAGCCCTCCACAGTGTCCGGTGGGTCGGACGTACGTCCCGCCCGAGGTCCGGGATCGGCTGATTTATTGGGCTCACACGTCCCCCTCCTCTGGACATCCAGGTATTGGCCGGACAGTGCACTGCCTTAGTACGAAGTACTGGTGGCCAACGTTAGCCAGGGATGTGAGGGTTTATGTCTCCTCCTGCTCAGTGTGTGCCCAGTGTAAGGCGCCCAGACATTTGCCCAGGGGTAAATTACAGCCCCTGCCCGTTCCACAACGACCCTGGTCTCACCTCTCGGTGGATTTTGTTACCGACCTTCCCTCCTCCCAAGGGAATACCACCATCTTGGTCGTTGTGGATCGGTTCTCGAAGGCCTGTCGTCTCCTTCCCATGCCGGGTCTTCCTACTGCCCTACAGACCGCTGAGGCTCTATTTACTCACGTCTTCCGGCATTACGGGGTACCCGAGGATATAGTGTCCGATCGAGGCCCCCAGTTTACCTCCAGGGTCTGGAGAGCCTTTATGGAACGGTTGGGGGTCTCGGTGAGCCTTACCTCGGGTTACCACCCGGAGAGTAATGGGCAGGTCGAACGAGTCAACCAGGATGTGGGTAGGTTTCTGAGGTCATATTGTCAGGGCCGGCCGGAGGAGTGGGCGAGATATGTGCCCTGGGCCGAGATGGCACAGAACTCTCTCCGCCACTCCTCCACGAGACTAACCCCTTTCCAGTGTGTGTTAGGGTACCAGCCGGTTCTGGCACCTTGGCATGAGAGCCAGATTGAGGCCCCTGCTGTGGATGAGTGGGTGCGGCGCTCGGAGGAGACGTGGAACGCTGCACACGTCCATCTGCAGCGAGCCATCCGTCGACAGAAGACGAGCGCCGACCTACACCGCAGTGAGGGGCCAGTGTACGCACCTGGAGATCGAGTCTGGCTCTCAACCAGAAACCTTTTAAGGCCTTTTAAAGTCCTGAGGAGATTGAACGAGGTGTGTTACAGGTTACAACTGCCCATTGATTACAAGAATATTAACCCCTCGTTCCATGTGTCTCTCCTCAGGCCGGTGGTAGCTGGTCCACTCCAGGACTTTGAGATTGAGGAGACTCCTCCGCCCCCGTTGGACATCGAGGGGGCTCCGGCGTACACTGTTCGGACCATCCTGGATTCGAGACGCCGGATGGGGGGTCTCCAATATCTCGTGGAGTGGGAGGGGTACGGTCCGGAGGAGCGGTGCTGGGTGCCGAGGAGGGACATTCTAGATCCGTCCCTGCTGGCCGAATTCCATCGTGGTCATCCTACGCGCCCTGCTCCGCGTCCTCCTGGTCGTCCCCGAGGCCGGGGGCGGCGCACGGCTGGAGCCGCGCGTCAAGGGGGGGGTACTGTCACGGTTTCGGCCGAGGCGGCCCCTCCTCCTTGTTTGGGCAGGTTTCGGCGGTCGTCGTCTCCGGAGTACTAGCTGCCACCGCTCTATGTTTCTTGTTTGATTGGTTTTGTCTGTTTGTCACACCTGTTTTGTGTTATGTCTTAATTAGCACCCTATTTAGTTTCCTTGTTGTTAGTTAGGTGTTGTGTGTAATTGTTCTATGTCGTGTTGCTGCGCTGCTTGTAATTTGGTGCGCTATTTTGTGCTTTCCTCCTTGTTTGGTGTTTAGGAGTAGATTTACGCACTTGTTTACTGCGCCCGTTTGTATACGCCTGTGCGC
Source organism: Coregonus lavaretus (assembly GCF_964263955.1). Classification (NCBI taxonomy): domain Eukaryota; kingdom Metazoa; phylum Chordata; class Actinopteri; order Salmoniformes; family Salmonidae; genus Coregonus; species Coregonus lavaretus. The sequence continues at coordinate 88,369 of NW_028160177.1, forward strand.
GCTTTTCTCGCCTCCGGGCTTGTTGTGGATATTCATTGTTGAATTCTACTAAAGTATTTTGTTGGACTTTACTACTGCCTCCTGCGCCTGATTCCACACCACACCTACCATAGCAACCTTGACAGAGGCATCTTTCCCAGGGACATGAAACAATCTAAAGTTATACCTCTGTATAAGAAGGGGATAGTCTGACTCTGGGAATTATAGGCCTGTATCTATCCTCAGTATAGCATCAAAGATCCTGGAGTGAGTTGTACATTTAGCAAATGTATAAATATGTCAAATGTATGATTTTCAGTCGGGGTTTAGAAAAACATACTCCACTGATTCATGTCTACTTTACTTGACTGTCTTCATCAGGATAGAGATTGATGAGGGAAATCTTTGTGGAATGGTACTGCTTGACCTACAGAAGGCCTTTGATGCAGTTAACCACTGTCTCCTAATCTCCAAACTGGAGGCACTGGGGTTAAGCAGTATCCCTCTAGGCAGGGTAAAGTCCTACTTGTCAGGTAGGGAGCAAGAGGTTAATGGGTCACTGTCTCAGGCTAAACCAATAAGTTGTGGTGTTCCGCAGGGGAGCGTGCTTGGACCATTACTGTTTTTACTGTATATAAACCATATGAAAGATGCTTGTTCCTGCCGTATTTTCCTTTATGCGGACTCTACACTTCCGGTGTCTCATAAAAGTAAAGCTATGTTGAAGAGCATACTTAGCACAGAGCTTACGAACACGGACTCCATGAGAGTGCTAGCCACTGCCCTCATTCAATGCCATTTTGAGTACGCTAGCACTTTCTGGTTTCGGGGCTTATCTAAGCTTCTGAAGGGGAAGCTCCAGATAAATTTTACATGTTAGTCATTTAGCAGACGCTCTTATCCAGAGCGACTTACAGTTAGTGAGTGCATACATTTTCATACTGGCCCCCCCCCCGTGGGAAACGAACCCACAACCCTGGCGTTGCAAGCGCCATGCTCTACCAACTGAGCTACAGGGGATAGCCCATAATAAGCTGATCAGGGCAGTATTGAAGATGAGTCCACATACTCATATTGTCAGGAGCTGCTTTCAGGAACTCAACTGGCTGCCTGTTGAGGCTAGGGTGTCCCAGATTAGACTGGGTTTGGTTTACAGGAGTATTTATGGTTCTACGCCCAGATATCTCACTGATTTACTTTCCCCATGTTAGGGATGCACACAATCACAGCACCAGATCAGGTGTTGTTAACATGTGCATATACAGCTTCAGGAGTAATGCTGGGAAAGGCACTTTCTTGTATACTGGAGCCTCAGAGTGGAATGAGTTGCCTCTGCCCATAAAAACGACGTCCTCTCTGGGTAGCTTTAAAAAATAAAGTAAAAAACTGTTTGATGTCTTCTGTGCCCATTTGAATGTCCCCATATGATGCAACTGCTATGATGAGATAGATGTTCTTCTTCTTTGATTTTATGCTTTATTATCTCGCTGTCATCCTGTGTTCAGCCGTGTTCCATATTGCCAGCCATCTTGTTTCAAGAGGACCACAATGGAAAGAAGTCCCAGACTGTAATGTGTGTTATCCTCCATGATTTTACTCATGTGCATGTATGGCTTTTTCAAGTTTTATGTGTGCTTGTTTTTAAAAATGGTAGAATTAATAAACTAGGCTTTATATGCCTTCCCAATGAAAACTAGTTTGAAACTTCAAACATTTATTTTATGGATTTTTTTTTGCATGTTTCTGGACGATGCACCATGCTGCCTTGTTGACAACATGACCGAGCAGCGCAGATTACTGTTCATTTGAGAAGGGCGCTCCTCCCTCCCCGCTGTTCATTTGAGAAGGGCGCACCTCCCGCTGTTCATTTGAGAAGGGCGCTCCTCCCTCCCCGCTGTTCATTTGAGAAGGGCGCTCCTCTCTCCCTGCTTTTGCATAACATAACTCCTCCAATAATGTGTGATTGCGGGCCGCAACTCGGGGCATTCCTACATGTGGGCATTCCTGCATGTGGGCATGACCCCCCCCCCCCCCACCTGTCCTATCTTAAAAATGGACCAATAGAAGTATAAAGAGGGAAGCCCACATGCAGGAATTCCCACATGTAGGAACGCCCCGAATTGCGGGGCTCAAGTGCACGGCCATTCCAGTGGCACAGCTCTAGGGAAGGAAGGAAGGGGCTAATGCCCCCAAACCCGGATTATATAATAATATAATAATAATAATAACTCTGCAACGCTTTAGGCTAGAAACAAACTGTAAAAGGTGCAAGAAAGACGCGGTTCCAGTGTACATGGAGATATCTTTGTTTAGTCTCTATGGCTGAGTTAGACGACCTTCAGAAGTCTTTCAATGGGAATTGAGTCATATTTTACAATGTAAGAGTGTCACAATCAATTGAGCTATTCAGCTTCTGAAAACTACAGACAATTACTTTTGACTATCAATGGTAAATTCTACACATACTTTAATAGATATTTCAAAACTGATTTGAACTGTTTTTGGACAACAGCCAGCAAACCAGGGTTTAAATTGCAACCCTTGCATTTATGACAGCACACCACCTGTGCCATTAAGGCCCAGACCTTTTGGCAGAGGCCGAATTAAAGGTGACAATAGCACTGTCAATGACAGACTTTTGGTTGCAAAAAATAATCAGGCTTTGCATGTGGAAATGTTGTATAGTGCACCTTTAAAGAGCGACTGCCCCTAAAAAACAACAAATCCCTTTGAAAACAGCCTATGGGGCATCGATATTCTAGTGTCAAAATTGACTACAAAGTGTAAATAGGATAATTTTGGTCATAAATTCAGTCTCGTCTAAAACAGAGTTTGGAACCTCAGTGCGTCACAATGAGTAAATAAGGTCAACCTCTCTTTCGTATGGTCTGAGATCCCCAGAGATTGGAAAGCTGCCGCGGTCATCCCCCTCTTCAAAGGGGGTGACACTCTAGATCCAAACTGTTACAGACCTATATCCATCCTGCCCTGCCTTTCGAAAGTATTTGAAAGCCAAGTTAACAAACAGATCACCGACCATTTCAAATCCCACCGTACATTCTCCGCTATGCAATCTGGTTTCCGAGCTGGTCATGGGTGTACCTCAGTCACACTCGAAGGTCCTAAACGATATAATAACCGCAATCGATAAAAGACAGTACTGTGCAGCCGTCTTCATTGACCTGGCCAAGGCTTTTGACTCTGTCAATCACCACATTCTTATTGGCAGACTAAATAGCCTTGGTTTCTCAAATGACTGCCTCGCCTGGTTCACCAACTACTTCTCAGATAGAGTTCAATGTGTCAAATCGGAGGGCCTGTTGTCTGGACCTCTGGCAGTCTCTACGGGGGTGCCACAGGGTTCAATTCTCGGGCCGACTCTATTCTCTGTGTATATCAATGATGTCGCTCTTGCTGCTGGTGACTCTCAGATCCACCTCTACGCAGACGACACCATTTTGTATACATCTGGCCCTTCATTGGACACTGTGTTAACAAACCTCCAAACGAGCTTCAATGCCATACAACACTCCTTCCGTGGCCTCCAACTGCTCTTAAACGCTAGTAAAACTAAATGCATGCTCTTCAATCGAATGCTGCTTGCACCCGCCTGCCCGACTAGAATCACTACTCTCGGCGGGTCTGACTTAGAATATGTGGACAACTACAAATACCTAGGTGTCTGGTTAGACCGTAAACTCTCCTTCCAGACTCACATTAAGCATCTCCAATCAAACGTTAAATCTAGAATTGGCTTCCTATTTCGCAACAAAGCCTCCTTCACTCATGCTGCTAAACATGCCCTCGTAAAACGGACTATTCTACCGATCCTTGACTTCGGCGATGTCATTTACAAAATAGCTTCCAACACTACTCAGCAAATTGGATGTCACGCCCTGGCTCTGGGGACACTGTTATGTTGAGCCAGGGTGTGTAGATCTATGTATTCTACTTCTATGTTGGCCTGAGTGACTCCCAATCAGAGGCAACGAGTGTCAGCTGTGAATGGTTGTCTCTGATTGGGAGCCATATTTAAACTGTCTGTTTTTCCCTTTGTGTTTGTGGGTTCTTGTTTCTAGTCTGTTGTGTTAGACCGTGAACTGTCACGTTATCGTTTTGTTGTTTTTTGATCGTGTCTCTAATAAAGAGTATGTTTGCCTGCAACGCTGCGCCTTGGTCCTCATCTCTGTTAGACGATCGTGACATTGGATGTAGTCTATCACAGTGCCATCCGTTTTGTCACCAAAGCCCCATATGCTACCCACCATTGTGACCTGTACGCTCTCGTTGGCTGGCCCTCACTACATGTTCGTCGCCAAACCCACTGGCTCCATGTAATCTATAAATCACTTCTAGGCAAATCCCCGCCTTATCTTAGATCATCGGTCACCATAGCAACACCCACCGTAGTATGCGTTCCGGCAGGTATATCTCACTGGTCATCCCCAAAGCCAACACCTCCTTTGGCTGCCATTCCTTCCAGTTCTCTGCTGAAAATGACTGGAACGAACTTCAAAAATCTCTGAAGCTGGAGACACTTATCTCCCTCACTATCTTTAAGCATCAGTTGTCAGAGCAGCTTACTGATCACTGCACCTGTACACAGCCCATCTGTAATTAGCCCACCCAACTACCTCATCCCCATATTGTTATTTACATTGTTATTTATTTTGCTCATTTGCACCCCAGTATCTCTATTTGCACATCATCTTCTGCACATCTATCACTCCAGTGTTAATACTAAATTATAATTGTAATTATTTTGCACTATGGCCTATTTATTGCCTTACCTCCATAACTTACTACATTTTCACACACTGTATATAGATGTTCTATTGTGTTATTGACTGTACGTTTTGTTTATTCCATATGTAACTCTGTGTTGTTGTTGTTTTTAATCGCACTGCTTTGCTTTATCTTGGCCAGGTCGCAGTTGTAAATGAGAACTTGTTCTCAACTGGTTTACCTGGTTAAATTAAAAATAAAAGGTAGGGTTTGGATTGCAATTATGTCAACAAATCATGCCTCGTTTTGCCAAGCTCTACGCGCAAATCGCTCCTCCGCCCACTTTGCTTTCCCTCATTGAATGGGGCTCCGTTGTTTCATTGCCCCCAACACGTTCAAAGGATCACGGTTGTTTGAGACTAAAAAGCCATATACGGATTGACCAACTATGGTTTGCATGCCCTGCCGAAGGACCATATCATGCGGAATAGGTGGTTGGAGTTGGTTGGTTTCTTTGTGGCGGTGACCATAGACTGCTGCTTATGTATCTGCTTATGGACAGTACCATTCAAAAGTTTGGACACACCTACTCATTCAAGGGGTTTTCTTTATTTTTAATACTTTTTACATTGTAGAATAATAGTGAAGACATCAAAACTATGAAATAACACATATAGAATCATGTAGTAACCAAAAAACTGTTAAACAAATCAAAATATATGTTATATTTGAGACTCTTCAAATAGCCACCCTTTGCCTTGATGACAGCTTTGCACACTCTTGGCATTCTCTCAACCAGCTTCACCTGGAATGCTTTTCCAACAGTCTTGAAGGAGTTCCCACATATGCTGAGCACTTGTTGGCTGCTTTTCCTTCACTCTGCCGTCCGACTCATCCCAAACCATCTCAATTGGGTTCTGGTCGGGTGATTGTGGTGCCAGGTCATCTGATGCAGCACGCCATCACTCTCCTTCTTGGGAAAATAGCCCTTACACAGCCTGGAGGTGTGTTGGGTCATTGTCCTGTTGAAAAACAAATGATAGTCCCACTAAGTGCAAACCAGATTGGATGGCGTATCGCTGCAGAATGCTGTGGTCGCCATGCTGGTTAAGTGTGCCTTGAATTCTAAATAAATCACAGACAGTGTCACCAGCAAAGCACCCCCACACCATAACACCACCTCCTCCATGCTTTACTGTGGGAACTACACATGAGGAGATCATCCGTTCACCCACACCGCGTCTCACAAAGACACGGTGGTTTGAACCAAAAATCTCACATTTAGACTCCAGACCAAAGGACACACTTCCACCGGTCTAATGTCCCTTTCTCGTGTTTCTTGGCCCATGCAGGTCTCTTCTTCTTCTTAGTGTCCTTTAGTAGTGGTTTCTTTGCAGCAATTCGACCATGAAGGCCTGATTCACACAGTCCCCTCTGAACAGTTGATGTTGAGATGTGTCTGTTACTTGAACTCTGTGAAGCATTTATTTGGACTGCAATTTCTGAGGCTGGTAACTCTGCAGCAGAGGTAACTCTGGGTTTTCTATTCCTGTGGCAGTTGTGATGAGTGTGATAGAAGGAGTCAGGCGCAGGAGGATATATCACAGAATTCAGAGTTTATTCCATCGTACACAATTGCGCTGGATAGCGACAACAGAAAACAGGCACAGGGGAAACCATCTACCCTGGCAATACAAGGTACGAGTAGCTCCACCGAGCTACACTACTCTCACAATAAACAATCATCCGCAAGGACAAGGGGGCAGAGGGAACACTTATACACGGACTAATGAGGGGATAAGAACCAGGTGTGTGTAATTGACAAGACAAGACAAATGGAATGATGATATATGGAGTGGCAGTGGTTAGTAAGCCGGTGACGATGAACCCTGCCCGAACAAGGAGGGGAGGCAGCCTCGGCGGAAGTCGTGACAGCAGTCCTCATGAGAGCCAGTTTCATCATAGCGCTTGATGGTTTTTGCCACTGCACTTGAAGAAACTTTAAAAGTTCTTGAAATGTTCCGTATTGACTGACCTTCATGTCTTAAAGTAATGATGGACTGTCGTTTCTCATTGCTTATTTGAGCTGTTCTTGCCATAATATGGACTTTGTCTTTTACCAAATAGGGCTATATTATGTATACCCCCCCTACATTTACATTTACGTCATTTAGCAGACGCTCTTATCCAGAGCAATTAGGGTTAAGTGCCTTTCTCAAGGGCACATCGACAGATTTTTCACCTAGTCGGCTCGGGGATTAGAACCAGCGACCTTTCGGTTACTGGCACAACGCTCTTACCCACTAAGCTACCTGCCGCCCTGTACCCGTGCCACGACTCCAGGCTTGCGCTCCTCTCCCGCTGACTCCATAGCGGGTGGGTGATCGTGTGATGAGTGTGATAAAATGAGTCAGGCGCAGGAGGGTATATCACCGAATACAGAGTTTATTCCGTCGTACACAATTGCACTGGATAGCGACAACAGAACTGATTGGCTCAAACGCATTAAGACGGGAATAAATTCCACAAATTAACGTTTAAGAAGGCACCTGTTAATTGAAATGCATTCCAGGTGACTACCTCATGAAGCTGGTTGAGAGAATTCCAAGAGTGTGCAAAGCTTTCATCAAGGCAAAGGGTGGCTATTTGAAGAATCTCAAATATAAAATATATTTTGATTTGTTTAACACTTTTTTGGTTACTACATGATTCCATACGTGTTATTTCATAGTGTTGATGTCTTCACTATTATTCTACAATGTAGAAAATAGTAAAAATAAAGAAAAACAATTGAATGAGTAGGTGAGCTATGGGCCACGTGTAGCTCAGTTGGTAGAGCATGACCACTGTGTTACCATATAATGTCCAGGGAATAACCTAGCCTGGTGGAACCAGCCTGACCACTGTGTTACCATATAATGTCCAGGGAATAACCTAGCCTGGTGGAACCAGCCTGAGCACTGTGTTACCATATAATGTCCAGGGAATAACCTAGCCTGGTGGAACCAGCCTGACCACTGTGTTACCATATAATGCCCAGGGAATAACCTAGCCCGGTGGAACCATATGTTACGAAATATATATTTTTTCTGAATTACATATATTGCTAAAATAAAGAGTTAAGGAAATACAGGCAGGTACCACATTACTACAAGAGAAAACAGTTCGCTCAATCAAGCCTGATGATGTTGTAAATATAAAAAGCTTACTTAAAAAAATATTGAAAAGTTAGTGGAATGGGATTAGTGTGGTGTGTGAAGAAGCCAATAGTTTAACTTGTACAAATCACATTATTGTGGGAGCGCCTCTGAAGAGGATGAATTAGGCTGTTTGAGATGGTTTGAATCCTAAGCAACCTGCCTACACATCGTTTGAAGTACAATAGACTAACATAGCTACCATAGTAGGTCAAAGCTGTGTGCTGGAAAACCTTGGTAGAGCATGGGTGGAGTAGGCATTGGGGGTGCTCATGTGAATTTCCTTTATTTTTCGGCTTCAGACCCATGCCTACTTCTCACTTAAAACATAGTTTTTAGTTTTTAACCCTAAATGCATCAGTATACACATTTGTCCTTTGGATATCCTAAATGTATGAACTTCATTTAATGTATTTAGTTCCGTGTCACTATCTTAAAGCAAACAGGTTATGTAGAATATTTGATTTGATCATTTTCTGATTCAGATATTGAAAATGAGCTTTCTGCAGATATGCAATATTACCTCTCCATCACTTGGTGGAGACATTGGATTTCTCAAGACATTTTTACATTTACATTTTAGCAGACGCTCTTACCCAGAGCGACTTACAGTTAGTGCATACATTATTTTATCGAACCCACAACCCTGGCGTTGCAAACGCCATGCTCTACCAACTGAGCTACATCCTCTGCCGGCCATTCCCTCCCCTAACCTGGACGACGCTGGGCCAATTGTGCGCGCCGCCCCATGGGTCTCCCGGTCGCGGCCGGCTACGACAGAGCCTGGATTCGAACCAGGATCTCTAGTGGCACAGCTAGCACTGCGATGCAGTGCCTTAGACCACTGCGCCACTAAGACCTAATAAGTGTACTGATCATGTATGAACACAGGGTGGCAGCATAAACCAGAAGTATAAACCAGTATGGCGATCATACAGGTAACTGCCAAAATAAACGAAACGCCAACATAAAGCGTCTTAATAGGGCGTTGGGCCACCACCAACCAGAACAGCTTCAATGCACCTTGGCATAGATTCCACAAGTGTATGGAACTCTATTGGAGGGATGTGACACCATTCCATCATTTGGTGTTTTGTTGATTGTGGTGGAAAACGCTGTCTCAGGCGCCGCTCCCAGAATCTCCCATAAGTGTTCAATTGGGTTGAGATCTAGTGACTGAGACGACCATGGCATATCGTTTACATCGTTTTCATGCTCATCAAACCATTCAGTGACCCCTCGTGCCCTGTGAATGGGAGCGTTGTGATCCTATGGGTGCATTGCCATGGTAGCAGAAACATTGGCCAAAATAACGGCCTGCCCAGCATTTTTATACATGACCCTAAGTATGATGGGATGTTAATTGCTTAATTAACTCAGGAACCACACCTGTGTGGAAGCACCTGCTTTTAATATACTTTGCATTCCTCATTTACTCAAGTGTTTCCATTATTTTTTGGCCGTTACCTGTAGATTTAACGTTCTCTCCGTTGAATTCAGAGGTCTTTAAGCTCCCAATAGCCTTTATCCTTTAGCCACTGCAACATAAAACAAAATGTCCCCATATGCATTCTCCACCATGGGCGTTGAGTAAGGACAGACAATGCATTGAGGATTGGCTCTGTAAGGAGTTTAGAGGTTACACCTTCGTTTTGTCGTGATAGAAAGGAAGAGATATGGACGTCCATGTAAGTGTAATGTCCATGTTCCCACCGCCTCGACCTTGACAGAAGCACAGTGAGATTGATGTGACCTGCAGTAGTTTTCTTGTGCCGTCACTCAGGGGGCAGTATTGGATAAATAGTCATCTAGTGGCCCATAGTACAACACTGGCTGCGTCCCAAATCCGTTCTCCTGAAGTGTGTACTACTTCCCACGAATCTAAACGCATTGGATTGGTGGAGACATGCGCTAGTGGGAGTTTCCACCATATTCCTTATACCAGTCCTTTCCTTCCAAATCAGTGAAGGGAAGTGAACAAGTGTACATTTTGGGAGGACGGAGAGATAATGGAACATAGCCATATTAAAACACTGGGTGGCAGTATGACATCAGGAACACCAACTAACTACTCTGTTACTCCTTTCTGTTACTCATTTCTGTTACTCATTTCTGTTACTCATTTATGTTACTCCTTTCTGTTAATCCTTTCTCCTTTCTTTTACTCCTTCCTGTTACTCCTTTCTGTTACTCCTTCCTGTTACTCATTTCTGTTAATCCTTTCTGTTACCCATTTCTCCTCTCTGTTAATCATTTATCCTGTCTGTTACCCCTTTCTCCTTTCTGTTACTCCTTTCTGTTACTCCTTTCTGTTACTCCTTCCTGCTACTCCTTTCTCCTTTCTGTTACTCCTTCCTGTTACTCCTTCCTGTTACTCCTTTCTCCTTTGTGTTACTCCTTTGTGTTACTCCTTTCTGTTACTCCTTCCTGTTACTCCTTTCTGTTACTCCTTCCTGTTACTCATTTCTCCTTTCTGTTACTCCTTCCTGTTACTCCTTCCTGTTACTCCTTTCTTTATCCAAATACATATATAGAAACAAACAAGTTGTATACGGTGGTATTACCGTTCGTCGTTAGGGATGGTTTTTACAGGAAAACCGTTACAAAGGTGGCGATGGAGTTCATTATGTTCCAGATTGAGAGAGAGAGAGAAACAGTGAGAGAGAGAGAGAAACAGTGAGAGAAACAGTGAGAGAGAGAGAAACACTGTGTGAGAGAGAAAGTTAAACAGTGAGAGAGTGAGAGTCAAACAGTGAGAGAGTGAGAGAGAGAAACAGTGTGAGAGAGAGAAACAGTGAGAGAGAGAGAAACAAAGAGAGAGAGAAACTGTGAGAGAGAGAAACACTGAGAGAGAGAAAGTCAAACAGTGAGAGCGAGAGAGAGAGAGAGAGAGAGAGGGGGAACGATGAGAGAGGAGACAGCGATTGGGGATCGAGGGAGATGGAGAGAGATTAATGTCCTCCATCTATTTAGCAAATGGCAGAGTGTGGCTGTTTTGACCGAAAGAGAGAGAATGTTCTTTGCCTTTCCATTACATTTCTTCCAAGCCCACCTGAGTCCACTGCTCTGCTCTCTGCCTGCCTGGCTGGCTCTGGGGACACGCTGACCTGTCTTTTCTAGCACTTGGACAGCCCTAATAGCAGAAACAGAGTTTGCAGCAAGCCACATAGATGGTTAATATATAACAGAAATCTAGTTTGTTGCAAGGGAAATAGAGAAATAGAGTCTTGCCAAAGCATAACCAACGGTTGAAATTGCTATATTCCTGTTATTTCCATCTGTCTTCCCACCACTACTGCTCTTTCAACTTGGTACATACACTGAGTGTACAAAACATTATGAACACCTGGTCTTTCATTGACATAGACTGACAAGGTGAATCCAGGTGAAAGCTATGATCCCTTATTGATGTCACCTGGTAAATCCACTTCAATCAGTGTAGATGAAGGGGATGATTTTTAAGCCTTGAGCCAATTGGGCCATGGATTGTGTGGTTCATTCAGAAGCATTCAGGTGCCATTGTGTGTGGTTCATTCAGAGGCATTCAGGTGCCATTATGTGCGCTATTCAAGACAAAATATTTAAGATTTTTGACCGGGATAGGGTAGTAGGTGCCAGGCACACCGGTGCTGGGTTTTTCCACGCTCAACAGTTTCCTGTGTGTATCAAGAATGGTCCCACCCACCCAAAGGACATCTAGCCAACTTGACACAATTGTGGGAAGCATTGGGGTCAACATGGGCCAGCATCCCTGTGGAACATTTTCGACACCTTGTAGATCCATGCCCTGATTAATTGTGGCTGTTCTGAGGGCAAAAGGGGGGGTGTTTTGTACACTCAGTGCATATTCTGACTGTGGTAAGAGAGTGGACTGTTAGTTTTCTAGTTTCAATACTATTCTAGTTGTTCTTCCACCATTTTAATGATGGCAAATATGGCCTGCGTCCCAAACTATATAGGGAATAGGGTGCCATCACTATATAGAGAATAGGGTACCATCACTATATAGGGAATATGGTGCCATCACTATATAGGGAATAGGGTGCCATCACTATATAGGATACCATCACTATATAGGGAATAGGGTACCATCACTATATAGGGAATAGGGCACCATCACTATATAGGGAATAGGGTACCATCACTATATAGGGAATATGGAGCCATCACTATATAGGGAATAGGGTACCATCACTATATAGGGAATAGGGTGCCATCACTATATAGGATACCATCACTATATAGGGAATAGGGTGCCATCACTATATAGGGAATATGGTGCCATCACTATATAGGGAATAGGGTGCCATCACTATATAGGATACCATCACTATATAGGGAATAGGGTACCATCACTATATAGGGAATAGGGCACCATCACTATATAGGGAATATGGAGCCATCACTATATAGGGAATAGGGTACCATCACTATATAGGGAATAGGGTGCCATCACTATATAGGATACCATCACTATATAGGGAATAGGGTACCATCACTATATAGGGAATAGGGCACCATCACTATATAGGGAATAGGGTACCATCACTATATAGGGAATAGGGTGCCATCACTATATAGGGAATAGGGTGCCATCACTATATAGGGAATAGGTTGACATCACTATATAGGGAATAGGGTGCCATCACTATATAGGGAATAGGGTGCCATCACTATATAGGGAATAGGGGGCCATCACTATATAGGATACCATCACTATATAGGGAATAGGGTGCCATCACTATATAGGATACCATCACTATATAGGGAATAGGGTGCCATCACTATATAGGATACCATCACTATATATGGAATAGGGTGCCATCACTATATAGGATACCATCACTATATAGGGAATAGGGTGCCATCACTATATAGGATACCATCACTATATAGGGAATAGGGTGCCATCACTATATAGGATACCATCACTATATAGGGAATAGGGTGCCATCACTATATAGGATACCATCACTATATAGGGAATAGGGTTCCATCACTATATAGGGAATAGGGTGCCATCACTATATAGGGAATAGGGTGCCATCACTATATAGGGAATATGGTGCCATCACTATATAGGGAATAGGGTTCCATCACTATATAGGGAATAGGGTACCATCACTATATAGGGAATAGGGTGCCATCACTATATAGCGAATAGGGTGCCATCACTATATAGGGAATAGGGTGCCATCACTATATAGGGAATAGGGTGCCATCACTATATAGGGAATAGGGTTCCATCACTATATAGGGAATAGGGTACCATCACTATATAGGGAATAGGGTGCCATCACTATATAGGGAATAGGGTGCCATCACTATATAGGGAATAGGGTACCATCACTATATAGGGTACAATCACTATATAGGGAATAGGGTGCCATCACTATATAGGGAATAGGGGGCCATCACTATATAGGGAATAGGGGGCCATCACTATATAGGGAATAGGTTGACATCACTATATAGGGAATAGGGTGCCATCACTATATAGGGAATAGGGTGCCATCACTATATAGGGAATAGGGTGCCATCACTATATAGGGAATAGGGTTCCATCACTATATAGGGAATAGGTTGACATCACTATATAGGGAATAGGGTGCCATCACTATATAGGGAATAGGTTGACATCACTATATAGGGAATAGGGTGCCATCACTATATAGGGAATATGGTGCCATCACTATATAGGGAATAGGGTACCATCACTATATAGGGAATAGGGTACCATCACTATATAGGGAATAGGGTGCCATCACTATATAGGGAATAGGGTGCCATCACTATATAGGGAATAGGTTGACATCACTATATAGGGAATAGGGTGCCATCACTATATAGGGAATAGGTTGACATCACTATATAGGGAATAGGGTACCATCACTATATAGGGAATAGGGTGCCATCACTATATAGGGAATAGGGTGCCATCACTATATAGGGAATAGGTTGACATCACTATATTGGGAATAGGGTGCCATCACTATATAGGGAATAGGGTGCCATCACTATATAGGGAATAGGATGCCATCACTATATAGGGAATAGGGTGCCATCACTATATAGGGAATAGGGTGCCATCACTATATAGGGAATAGGGTTCCATCACTATATAGGGAATAGGGTACCATCACTATATAGGGAATAGGGTGCCATCACTATATAGGGAATAGGGTGCCATCACTATATAGGGAATAGGGTACCATCACTATATAGGGTACAATCACTATATAGGGAATATGGTGCCATCACTATATAGGGAATAGGGGGCCATCACTATATAGGGAATAGGGGGCCATCACTATATAGGGAATAGGTTGACATCACTATATAGGGAATAGGGTGCCATCACTATATAGGGAATAGGGTGCCATCACTATATAGGGAATAGGGTGCCATCACTATATAGGGAATAGGGTTCCATCACTATATAGGGAATAGGTTGACATCACTATATAGGGAATAGGGTGCCATCACTATATAGGGAATAGGTTGACATCACTATATAGGGAATAGGGTGCCATCACTATATAGGGAATAGGGTTCCATCACTATATAGGGAATAGGGTACCATCACTATATAGGGAATAGGGTGCCATCACTATATAGGGAATAGGGTGCCATCACTATATAGGGAATAGGGTACCATCACTATATAGGGTACAATCACTATATAGGGAATAGGGTGCCATCACTATATAGGGAATAGGGGGCCATCACTATATAGGGAATAGGGGGCCATCACTATATAGGGAATAGGTTGACATCACTATATAGGGAATAGGGTGCCATCACTATATAGGGAATAGGGTGCCATCACTATATAGGGAATAGGGTGCCATCACTATATAGGGAATAGGGTTCCATCACTATATAGGGAATAGGTTGACATCACTATATAGGGAATAGGGTGCCATCACTATATAGGGAATAGGTTGACATCACTATATAGGGAATAGGGTGCCATCACTATATAGGGAATATGGTGCCATCACTATATAGGGAATAGGGTACCATCACTATATAGGGAATAGGGTACCATCACTATATAGGGAATAGGGTGCCATCACTATATAGGGAATAGGGTGCCATCACTATATAGGGAATAGGGTGCCATCACTATATAGGGAATAGGGTGCCATCTGGGACACAGAAAGGGACTGAGGTAAAGCTCTACTTCCTCCCAGGTAGCCAATATGAGAGAAACACTCCACTGAACACGTTCAATTCCAAGTCAATAGGTTAAAGAGGTCAACGTGTTAATAAGCATTGTGAATAGACAGCTTCACTGTTAACAGCTAATAGCATCAATTATGGTCAAGGGCATTGACACGAGGGCGTCAGGCACCATCGCTTCCTAATGTGTGTCTCTATGCAGACCTATCAGAGCCATATATTTGTTCGATATTTAACATATACTGAACAAAAATATAAACGCAACATGAAACAATTTTAAAGTTTTGACTGAGTTACAGTTCATATAAGAAAATCAGTCAATTGAAATAAATTCATTAGGCCCTAATCTATGGATTTCACATGACTGGGAATACAGATATGCATCTGTTGGTCACAGATACCTTTTAAAAAAAAGAGTGTGGATCAGAAAACCAGTCAGTATCTGGTGTGACCACCATTTATATAACGCAGCGCGACACATCTCCATCGCATAGAGTTGATCAGGCTGTTGATTGTGGTCTGTGAAATGTTGTCCCACTCATCTTCAATGGCTGTGTGAAGTTGCTGGATATTAGCGGTAACTGGAACACGCTGTCGTACACGTCGCTCCAGAGCATCCCAAACATGCTCAATGGCTGACATGTCTGGTGAGTATGCAGGCCATGGAAGAACTGGGACATTTTCAGCTTCCAGTAATTGTGTACAGATCCTTGCGACATGGGGCTGTGCATTATCATGCTGAAACATGAGGCGATGCCGGTGGATGAATGGCACGACAATGGGCCTCAGGATCAGGTCACAGTATCTCTGTGTATTCAAATTGCCATCAACAAAATGCAATTGTGTTCGTTGTCCGTAGCTTATGACTGCCCATACCATAACCCCACCGCCAGCATGGGGCACTCTGTTGACAACGTTGACATCAGCAAACTGCTCGCCCACGCGACGCCATACGCTTGGTCTGCGGTTGTGAGGCCGGTTGGACGTACTGCCAAATTCTCTAAAACAACATTGTAGGCCGGTTATGGTAGATAAATGAACATTAAATTCTCTGGCAACAGCTTTATTGTCCCCAGCAAAAGGTGCACCTGTGTAATGATCATGCTGTATAATTACAGTGGGGAAAAAAAGTATTTAGTCAGCCACCAATTGTGCAAGTTCTCCCACTTAAAAAGATGAGAGAGGCCTGTAATTTTCATCATAGGTACACGTCAACTATGACAGACAAATTGAGAAAAAAAATCCAGAAAATCACATTGTAGGATTTTTTATGAATTTATTTGCAAATTATGGTGGAAAATAAGTATTTGGTCACCTACAAACAAGCAAGATTTCTGGCTCTCACAGACCTGTAACTTCTTCTTTAAGAGGCTCCTCTGTCCTCCACTCGTTACCTGTATTAATGGCACCTGTTTGAACTTGTTATCAGTATAAAAGACACCTGTCCTCAACCTCAAACAGTCACACTCCAATCTCCACTATGGCCAAGACCAAAGAGCTGTCAAAGGACACCAGAAACAAAATTGTAGACCTGCACCAGGCTGGGAAGACTGAATCTGCAATAGGTAAGCAGCTTGGTTTGAAGAAATCAACTGTGGGAGCAATTATTAGGAAATGGAAGACATACAAGACCACTGATAATCTCCCTCGATCTGGGGCTCCACGCAAGATCTCACCCCGTGGGGTCAAAATGATCACAAGAACGGTGAGCAAAAATCCCAGAACCACACGGGGGGACCTAGTGAATGACCTGCAGAGAGCTGGGACCAAAGTAACAAAGCCTACCATCAGTAACACACTACGCCGCCAGGGACTCAAATCCTTCAGTGCCAGACGTGTCCCCCTGCTTAAGCCAGTACATGTCCAGGCCCGTCTGAAGTTTGCTAGAGTGCATTTGGATGATCCAGAAGAGGATTGGGAGAATGTCATATGGTCAGATGAAACCAAAATATAACTTTTTGGTAAAAACTCAACTTGTCGTGTTTGGAGGACAAAGAATGCTGAGTTGCATCCAAAGAACACCATACCTACTGTGAAGCATGGGGGTGGAAACACCATGCTTTGGGGCTGTTTTTCTGCAAAGGGACCAGGACGACTGATCCGTGTAAAGGAAAGAATGAATGGGGCCATGTATCGTGAGATTTTGAGTGAAAACCTCCTTCCATCAGCAAGGGCATTGAAGATGAAACGTGGCTGGGTCTTTCAGCATGACAATGATCCCAAACACACCGCCCGGGCAACGAAGGAGTGGCTTCGTAAGAAGCATTTCAAGGTCCTGGAGTGGCCTAGCCAGTCTCCAGGTCTCAACCCCATAGAAAATCTTTGGAGGGAGTTGAAAGTCCGTGTTGCCCAGTGACAGCCCCAAAACATCACTGCTCTAGAGGAGATCTGCATGGAGGAATGGGCCAAAATACCAGCAACAGTGTGTGAAAACCTTGTGAAGACTTACAGAAAATGTTTGACCTGTGTCATTGCCAACAAAGGGTATATAACAAAGTATTGAGAAACTTTTGTTATTGACCAAATACTTATTTTCCACCATAATTTGCAAATAAATTCATTAAAAATCCTACAATGTGGTTTTCTGGATTTTTTTCTTCTCATTTTGTCTGTCATTGTTGACGTGTACCTATGATGAAAATTACAGGCCTCTCTCATCTTTTTAAGTGGGAGAACTTGCACAATTGGTGGCTGACTAAATAATTTTTTCCCCCACTGTAGCTTTTTGATATGGCACACTTGTCAGTTGGATGGATTATCTTGGCAAAGGAGAAATGCTCACTAACAGGGATGTAAACAAATGTGTGCTTTTTTGTTGTTGTTGAAATAAGATCTGGGATCTTTTATGTCAGCTAATGAAACATGGGACCAACACTTTACATGTTGCATTTATGTTTTTGTTCAGTTAATATTTTCTAAATATATGGCTCTGAGACCTATGCATTAAAAAACAACAGTACTTTCCTGTTTCTCCACCTACGACCTAACAATACATAAAACAGTCCTAGAATCCCAGGGAACTCATTTAAACATACCTTTCATTTCAAAATTGATTTAATAATAATGCTTGCTGTGAATATTATAATTAGAGTTGGTAATGGGCGTGCTTCAAAACGCAGAGACAAGACAAGGCACTACATATTGTTCAGAGGGCTCTCTGCGTGCTAGTCCAAGTCCACTGCAGCACATCAAGCTGTGGTTCTAGTCCAAATCCATGGCATCACATCAATCTGTGGTTCTAGTCCAAGTCCATGGCCTCACATCAAGCTGTGGTTCTAGTCCAAGTCCATGGTATCACATCAAGCTGTGGTTCTAGTCCAAGTCCATGGTATCACATCAAGCTGTGGTTCTAGTCCAAGTCCATGGCATCACATCAATCTGTGGTTCTAGTCCAAGTCCATGGTATCACATCAAGCTGTGGTTCTAGTCCAAGTCCATGGTATCACATCAAGCTGTGGTTCTAGTCCAAGTCCATGGTATCACATCAAGCTGTGGTTCTAGTCCAAATCCATGGCATCACATCAATATGTGGTTCTAGTCCAAGTCCATGGCATCACATCAATCTGTGGTTCTAGTCCAAGTCCATGGTATCACATCAAGCTGTGGTTCTAGTCCAAGTCCATGGTATCACATCAAGCTGTGGTTCTAGTCCAAGTCCATGGTATCACATCAAGCTGTGGTTCTAGTCCAAGTCCATGGTATCACATCAATCTGTGGTTCTAGTCCAAGTCCATGGTATCACATCAAGCTGTGATGCTTATTTTGTGTTGAATTGTTTGTGTTTTGTTGATTTATTTATTATGGAAAAACAGATGCACTGAATACAACCCAGGTTCCCATGGGAAACACGTTAAAGCCATTCCAATTGGTCCCTGAACCATGGGCTTCCTCTCTACCAGCCCATGGCGTTGGGCTATGGTGGTTATTCGGTGTTCTGTTCTTTTGGTTATTAAGTAGGAGGGAACATTAATCTAGGATTTAGTGGTGATTTTAGTGCAATGCTGGGAGAGGCCTGACCCTGGTCTGATAGCAGCAGAGAGCAGCATGCATTAGAGAGGCCTGACCCTGGTCTGATAGCAGCAGGGATCAGCATGCATTAGAGAGGCCTGACCCTGGTCTGATAGCAGCATGCATTAGAGAGGCCTGACCCTGGTCTGATAGCAGCAGGGAGCAGCATGCATTAGAGAGGCCTGACCCTGGTCTGATAGCAGCATGCATTAGAGAGGCCTGACCCTGGTCTGATAGCAGCATGCATTAGAGAGGCCTGACCCTGGTCTGATAGCAGCAGGCATTAGAGAGGGCCTGACTCTGGTCTGATAGCAGCATGCATTAGAGAGGCCTGACCCTGGTCTGATAGCAGCATGCATTAGAGAGGCCTGAACCTGGTCTGATAGCAGCAGGCATTAGAGAGGCCTGACCCTGGTCTGATAGCAGCATGCATTAGAGAGGCCTGACCCTGGTCTGATAGCAGCATGCATTAGAGAGGCCTGACCCTGGTCTGATAGCAGCATGCATTAGAGAGGCCTGACCCTGGTCTGATAGCAGCATGCATTAGAGAGGCCTGACCCTGGTCTGATAGCAGCAGGCATTAGAGAGGTTAAATTAAGAGAAAGAGAGCTGAACAGAACAGCTTCCTGGTCGCTGTGGGACTTCCCCCTCCTACCTGCAGCAGCTCAACAGGGGAAAGGTCAGAGCGCTGGCAGTGTGAATGTGTGTGTGTGTGTTCATACTAAATCTGATCACCCTGTTGCAGGAGAACTTTACTGCAATGCAGGAAATGTAAAGCTTGTAGTGTATTTAGTGAGGTTTAGAAAGGCTTCTGAAGTTTGTAATATTTCCACGAAAAATCAACCCCCTACAAAAATGTTCATTAGTTATAATCCATGTAATAATTAACATTTCCTGTTGCTGCAGGATTATTTTTCTGCCGTAGCAAACTGGCTCAAATTAAGATCCTACACCTGTACATGTGATTATGTGTACAGTATGTACCTTTTAGCTGTTGCTGTTGCATGTGTATTGGGGGTGTGTGTGAGTGTGCTTGTGTTTATGGGCAGAATTTGTGTAATTATGTATCGTATGCTGTATGTGTACACACTGTATTCAGTGTGGGTAGATTGGCTGTGTGTGTGTGTGTGTGTGTGTGTGTGGGTGGAGGGAGTGTTTGTCAGTCGATTTGTGTGGGCAGCAACTCTCAAGGGACACGGAAACACTGAAAGGGAAAAGTCTCCCTTGAGATCACAACACCTTTAGACATTGCTGTGACATTCTGAGCATCCTACACACTGCTTATACTGAGAAGTACTTCAGAAGACCTTGTGCCATTTGCAAATAAAGTAGAGAGAGAACAAGAAAAGGTCAGAGAGAAGGGGAATGGGATGGGGTTGTAACTTAGCTCTGCTCATGAATAATTCAACAGGGTCTGTGAGAGGAGTGATGAAGAGAGGTGAGGTTAAAGGTCACAGACACACTTCATCCAGGAAGTCAACAGTGCAGGGGTAGAGACTGTATTAATGTCCCACCAATCAGACAGGACGCCCCGGTCACACCCACCACATTACTGGCAATAACCTCACAGTCACATCTGGTGTGTAGAGACCCCTTCAGCACCAACCTGCCCTGCTGCATCCCAAATGGCAGCCTATTGCCTTTATGGTGGGAGTATACTGGGCCCTGCTCAAATAGTTTGGCTTGGATAGATAGATTAAATAAAAAGCTACACTGTTCTTTTCACTTATCGAAGCATTACGTTTACATTTTAGCCGACACACATCCAGAGCCACTTAAAGTATTGAGTTGATAGATTTTTTTTTTCTTCCCCGTAGTGGTACCAGTGGGAATCGAACCCACAACTCTGGCGTTGCAAGAACTATGCTCTACCAACTGAGCCACACGGTTGGTCAGACCTGTAGTCCCGGTACTGACTAAAGGAGGGAGGATTTCAAACAGGTCCTCTGGTTTTGCTCTCGACAGAATCGTTGAGTATATTATATATTATACATCGGGGATAAATAAAGTTTTTTGAATTTAATGAAATTTAACCATAGATTTATATATTGGGTTTGCACGGATGCTTGCTGGGCGTAATGCGTCATCACTGTGCGACGTGACTGTTGATGTGGGTGGGGTGTGTTTGTGACGGATCACCTGTGTGTTGGAGGGGCATTGTACTGCAGCTGGGTGGTGCTGGAGGATTGCGTCCCAAATGGCACCCTTATTCCCTACATAGTGTCACTACTTTTGGTATAGCGAATAGGGTACCATTTGGGATGGTCCCTCAAGTCTCCGTTCAAACACGTATGCTGTGGTTTTTTAAAGATGTGATTTATCATGTGTCCGATGCCTCTCTCTCTTCTCCTCTCATCCTCATGTTGCCGGTGCCCAGACGGGTCAACCTGGGTTAAATGCCTCGCCTGAAGGGTGTGAGAGGTGAGATCCATGTTGCATTCCGATGTCCAAACCTAGGCCCAGGCTAGGCCATAGTTTTGGTTGGAATGGGTGTGAGTCCCAAAGGGCACCCTATTCCCTTTATAGTGCACTACTTTTGTCAACTGTAAGTGCTGTTATTGTGAAGTGGAAACGTCTAGGAGCAACAACGGCTCAGCTGCAAAGTGGTAGGCCGCACAAGCTCACAGAACGGGACCGCCGAGTGCTGAAGCGCGTTGTGCATAACATTTATCTGACCTCGGTTGCAACACTCAGTACCGAGTTCCAAACTGCCTCTGGAAGCAATGTCAGCACAATAACTCTTTGTCGGGAGCTTCATGGAATTTGTTTCCATGGCCGAGCAGCTGCACACAAGCCTAAGATCACCATGTGCAATGCCAAGCGTCAGTTGGAGTTGTGTAAAGCTCGCCGCCATTGGACTCTGGAGCAGTGGAAACACCTTCTCTGGAGTGATGAATCACGCTTCACCATCTGGCATTCCGACGGACAAATCTGGTTTGGCGGATGCCAGGAGAACGCTACCTGCCCCAATGAATAGTGCCAACTGTAAAGTTTGGTGGAGGAGGAATAATGGTCTGAGGCTGTTTTTCATGGTTTGGGCTAGGCCCCTTAGTTCCAGTGAAGTGAAATCTTAATGATACGGCATACAATGACATTCTAGACAATTCTATGCTTCCAACTTTGTGGCAACAGTTTGGGGATTGCCCTTTCCTGTTTCAGCATGACAATGCCCCCGTGCACAAAGCGAGGTCCATACAGAAATTGTTTTTCGAGATCGGTGTGGAAGAACTTGACTGCCTGCACAGAGCCCTGACCTCAACCCCATCGAACACCTTTGGGATGAATTGGACGCCGACTGCGAGCCAGGCCTAATCGCCCAACATCAGTGCCGACCTCACTAATGCTCTTGTGGCTGAATGGAAGCAATCCCTCTAGTGGAAAGCCTTCCCAGAAGAGTGGAGGCTGTTATAGCAGCAAAGGTGGGGATCAACTCCATTTTAATGCCTATGATTTTGGAATGAGATGTTCGACGAGCAGGTGTCCACATACTTTTGGTCATGTAGTGTAGCTCACTATTTGAATTATTTATTTTATACAGTCATTTTGGCTCATATTTATTGAGGCTGTCAATAATTTCGAACCCCACTGTATATAGTAGGTCCCCAATGGAAGTCTTCAGAGGTGCAGTTATTCACTGCGTGCTGTATTTTCTCATCCTGTGTATCTCAAACCTTGAACAGATCTCTCTTGTAAAAAAAAAATGGTTTCAGACAAAACAAAAGCTGTTAGATCATCAACATTTCATTACATTTTAGTCATTTAGCAGACGCTCTTATCCAGAGCGACTTACAGTTAGTGAATACATTTTTATATATATATATATTTTTTTTATACTGCCCCCCCCGTGGGAATCGAACCCACAACCCTGGCGTTGCAAACGCCATGCTCTATCAACTGAGCTACATCCCTGCCGGCCATTCCCTCCCCTACCCTGGACGACGCTGGGCCAATTGTGCGCCGCCCATGAGTCTCCCGGTCGCGGCCGGCTGCGACAGAGCCTGGATTCGAACCAGGATCTCTAGTGGCACAGTTAGCACTGCGATGCAGTGCCTTAGACCACTGCGCCACTCAGGAGATCAACAACATCTATCTTTTTATTTATTCAAACTTCTTATTCCATGGTTCCTATTCATAGCAACTGTGGTGTTAAAAACTCAAGCTGTGTTAAAAACGAGCCAGTATAATGCTGAAACAATGAAAGAAGCGCTCCAATGACAATACAATCATAAAGCAGAAACATGAGCAATAGAGGAGCCTGAAATAGCCGACCACAGAGCAGAGCAGAGCAGGTTCCCCTTCACTCACAGACAGCCTGCGAGATTAGAGTGTGTTTTATGCACTGCAGATCACATTAACATTATTACATTGAACGGGAATGAGCAGAGAGAAACAGAAAGAGAGAGAAGGGGGTAGTGAAGAAGGAGGAAGAGGAGGTAGTGAAGAAGGAGGAGGAAGAGGAGGTAGTTAAGAAGGAGGAAGAGGAGGTAGTGAAGAAGGAGGAGGAAGAGGAGGTAGTGAAGAAGGAGGAGGAAGAGGAGGTAGTTAAGAAGGAGGAAGAGGAGGTAGTGAAGAAGAAGGAGGAAGAGGAGGTAGTTAAGAAGGAGGAAGAGGAGGTAGTTAAGAAGGAGGAGGAAGAGGAGGTAGTGAAGAAGGAGGAAGAGGAGGTAGTAAAGAAGGAGGTAGAGGAGGTAGTGAAGAAGGAGGAAGAGGAGGTGTGAAGAAGGAGGAGGTAGAGGAGGTAGTAAAGAAGAAGGAGGAAGAGGAGGTAGTGAAGAAGGAGGAAGAGGAGGTAGTGAAGAAGGAGGAAGAGGAAGTAGTGAAGGAGGAGGAGGAAGAGGAGGTAGTGAAGAAGGAGGAGGGAGAGGAGGTAGTGAAGAAGAAGGAGGAAGAGGAGGTAGTTAAGAAGGAGGAAGAGGAGGTAGTTAAGAAGGAGGAGGAAGAGGAGGTAGTGAAGGAGGAGGAAGAGGAAGTAGTGAAGTAGGAGGAAGAGGAAGTAGTGAAGGAGGAGGAAGAGGAGGTAGTGAAGAAGGAGGAAGAGGAGGTAGTGAAGAAGGAGGAGGAAGAGGAGGTAGTGAAGAAGGAGGAAGAGGAGGTAGTGAAGAAGAAGGAGGAAGAGGAGGTAGTGAAGAAGGAGGAAGAGGAGGTAGTGAAGAGGAAGGAGGAAGAGGAGGTAGTGAAGAAGGAGGAAGAGGAGGTAGTGAAGAAGGAGGAAGAGGAAGTAGTGAAGGAGGAGGAAGAGGAGGTAGTGAAGAAGGAGGAAGAGGAGGTAGTGAAGAAGGAGGAAGAGGAGGTAGTGAAGAAGAAGGAGGAAGAGCAGGTAGTGAAGAAGAAGGAGGAAGAGGAGGTAGTGAAGAAGGAGGAAGAGGGAGATGTAGTGGATGAGAGGTAGAGAGTCACCCAGTAGAGAGTCACCCAGAGCTGACTCGCTGAGTCACAGTTTTGGACTGAACCATAGCCGCGGGAAGTAGGGGTGCTGAGGGTGCTGCCGCAACCATTGGTAAATCGAAATATATCTATTTTTTTTGTTGTAAAAATAATAATTTCCTAAAAAATGGTGAACTCTGCCTTTATTACTCCTGTATGAGAAAAATCCTCCTCAGGACCCCCACCCCCGTCGACAGCACCCTCAACCCAAAACATCCTCCCACGTCCATGGACTGAACCCAATTTGCTGTAGTAGCCTCTCTCTCTATAGCTACCTACAGAGAATATCCTGCCTGATCTGCAGACTGGACTGGAATTCAGAAAGTAGATTCAGACGGCCATCGGCTCGGTTTCTTTCTGTGCACTATATGGGGACTCAGACAGTGACAATGAGCTGCATGGCTGAGCTCTCTGACTGTTATTAGATGAAACTAGGGTGCTGAAACTAGTCAAGGATGAAGCGGTTAAGAGTTCGGCGCTGCGTCCCAAATGGCACCCTATTCCCTATATAGTGCACTACTTTAGACCAGAACCCTATTCCCTATATAGTTCACTACTTTAGACCAGAGCCCTATTCCCTATATAGTGCACTACTTTAGACCAGAGCCCTATTCCCTATATAGTGCACTACTTTAGACCAGAGCCCTATTCCCTATATAGTGCACTACTTTAGACCAGAGCCCTATTCCCTATATAGTGCACTACTTTAGACCAGAGCCCTATTCCCTATATAGTGCACTACTTTAGACCAGAGCCCTATTCCCTATATAGTGCACTACTTTAGACCAGAGCCCTATTCCCTATATAGTGCACTACTTTAGACCAGAGCCCTATGGGATGTATCGAAGAGGGGTTAAAGGGTTCAGTAGGGAGTTATGGTGGACAAGGTTAAAGGAAAAGGAAAACATGTAATAATAAAAGTCATAATAGATTCACAATGACTAACGATAACTTGGCTATATACACCGAGTCGATGTGCAGGGGTACGAGGTAATTAAAGTAGATATGTACATATAACTAGGAATAAAGTGACAGATAATAAACTGTAGCAGCAGTGTATGTGATGAGTCAAAAAAAAGTTAGTACAGAAAAGGTATATTTAGCAATCTTATGGCTTGGGGTAGAAGCTGTTCAGGGTCATGTTGGTTCCAGACTTTATGAATCGGTACCGCTTGCTGTGCGGTAGCAGAGAGAACAGTCTTTGGCGTGGGTTGCTGGATTCTTTGAACATTTTTAGGGCCTTCCCCTGACACCGCCTGGTATAGAGGTCCTGGATTGCAGGGAGCTCGGTCCCAGTGATGTACTGGCCATCCGCACTACCCTCTGCCCAGCCCCGTCGATGTGAATGGGGGTGTGCTCGGCCCTCCGTTTCCTGTAGTCCACGATCAGCTCCTTTATGTTGTGGCACCTGACCACACGACTGTAGCTAAGATTGGGAGAAGTCTGTCCATAATAAAGCGCTGCTCAACCTTCTTAACAGCACTATCAACAAGGCAGGTCCGACAGGCCCTAGTTTTGTCGCACCTGGACTACTGTTCAGTTGTGTGGTCAGGTGCCACAAAAAGGGACTTAGGAAAATTGCAATTGGCTCAGAACAGGGCAGCACAGCTGGCCCTTGGATGTACACAGATAGCTAATATTAATAATATGCATGTCAATCTCTCCTGGCTCAAAGTGGAGGAGAGATTGACTTCATCACTACTTGTATTTATGAGAGGTATTGACATGTTGAATGCACCGAGCTGTCTGTTTGAACTACTGGTGCACAGGTCGGACACCCATGCATACCCCACAAGACATGCCACAAGAGGTCTCTTCACAGTCCCCAAGTCCAGAACAGACTATGGGAGGCGCACAGTACTACATAGAGCCATGACTACATGGAACTCTATTCCACATCAAGTAACTGATGCAAGCAGTAAAATTAGATTCTCTCGACCAGCTTCATGAGGTAGTCACCTGGAATGCATTTCAATTAACAGGTGTGCCTTGTTAAAAGTTAATTTGTGGAATTTCTTTCCTTCTTAATGCGTTTGAGCCAATCAGTTGTGTTGTGACAAGGTAGGGGGGTATACAGAAGATAGCCCTATTTGGTAAAAGACCAAGTCCATATTATGGAAAGAACAGCTCAATTAAGTAAAGAGAAATGACAGTCCATCATTACTTTAAGACATGAAGGTCAGTCAATCCAGAAAATGTCAAGAACTTCGAAAGTTTCTTCAAGTGCAGTCGCAAAAACCATCAAGCGCTATGATGAAACTGGCTCTTATGAGGACCGCCACAGGAAAGGAAGACCCAGAGTTACCTCTGATGCAGAGGATAAATTGCTGCAAAGAAACAACTACTAAAGGACACCAATAATAAGAAGAGACTTGCTTGGGTCATGAAACACGAGCAATGGACATTACATTTACATTTACAAAAACAAATGATAGTCCCACTAAGCGCAAACCAGATGGGATGGCGTATCGCTGCAGCATGTTGTGGTAGCCATGCTGGTTAAGTGTGCCTTGAATTCTAAATAAATCACAGACAGTGTCACCAGCAAAGCATCCCCACACCATCACATCTCCTCCTCCATGCTTCACGGTGGGAACCACACATGCGGAGATCATCCGTTCACCGACATTAGACTGGTGGAAATCTGTCTTTTTGTCTGATGAGTCCAAATTTGAGATTTTTGTTTCCAACCGCTGTGTCTTTGTGAAACGCAGAGTAGGTGAACGGATGATCTCCGCATGTGTGGTTCCCACCGTGAAGCATGGAGGAGGAGATGTGATGGTGTGGGGATGCTTTGCTGGTGACACTGTCTGTGATTTATTTAGAATTCAAGGCACACTTAACCAGCATGGCTACCACAACATGCTGCAGCGATACGCCATCCCATCTGGTTTGCGCTTAGTGGGACTATCATTTGTTTTTCAACAGGACAATGACCCAAAATACACCTCCAGGCTGTGTAAGGGCTATTTGACCAAGGAGAGTCATGGAGTGCTGCATCAGATGACCTGGCCTCCACAATCACCAGACCTCAACCCAATTGAGATGGCTTGGGATGAGTCGGACCGCAGAGTGAAGGAAAAGCAGCCAACAAGTGCTCAGCATATGTGGGAACTCCTTCAAGACTGTTGGAAAAGCATTCCTCATGAAGCTGGTTGAGAGAATGCCAAGAGTGCAAAGCTGTCCTCAAGGCAAAGGGTGGCAACTTTGAAGAATATTTTGATTTGTTTAACACCTTTTTGGTTACTATATGATTCCATAGTGATCCAATTGACATTTTAGCAGACGCTCTTATCCAGAGCGACTTACAATTAGTGAGTGCATACATTTTTCATACTGGCCCCCCGTGGGAAACGAACCCACAACCCTGGCGTTGCAAGCGCCATGCTCTACCAACTGAGCTACAGGAGGGCCATAGCTTTGATGTCTTCACTATTATTCTACAATGTAGAAAATAATAAAAATAAAGAAGAACCCTTGAATGAGTAGGTGTGTCCAAAATCTTGACTGGTACTGTACGTGGTAGTGGTGGAGTAGGGGCCTGAGGGCACACAGTGTGTG
Source organism: Coregonus lavaretus (assembly GCF_964263955.1). NCBI lineage: Eukaryota > Metazoa > Chordata > Actinopteri > Salmoniformes > Salmonidae > Coregonus > Coregonus lavaretus. Next base: position 116,448 of record NW_028160177.1, read on the forward strand.
TGAAATCTGTGAATGTATTGTAACGTTTTTAAAATTGAATAAACTGCCTTAATTTTGCTGGAGCCCAGGAAGAGTAGCTGCTGCCTTGGGGATCCATAATAAATACAAATACAAATACCTGGGGTTGGCCCGTCAGGAAGTCCAGGATCCAGTTGCAGAGGGAGGTGTTCAGTCCCAGGGTCCTTAGCTTAGTGATGAGCTTGGAGGGCACTATGATGTTGAACGCTGAGCTGTAGTCAATTAACAGCATTCTCACATAGGTGTTCCTTTTGTCGAAGTAGGAAAGGGCACTGTGGAGTGCAGTAGATATTGCGTGATCTGTTGGGGCGGGTTGCGAATTGGAGTGGGTCCAGGGTGTCTGGGATGATGGTGTTGATGTGAGCCATGACCAGCCTTTCAAAGCATTTCATTGCTATAGATGTGAGTGCTACGGAGTTATTTAGGCAGGTTACCTTGGCCTTTCTTGGGCACAGGGACTATGGTGGTCTGCTTGAAACTTAGGTATTACAGACTCTGTCAGGGAGAGATTGAAAAAAATCAGTGAAGACACTTGCCAGTTGGTCAGCGCATGTTCTGAGTACGTGTCCTGGTAATCTGTCCGGCCCTGCGCCCTTGTGAATGTTAACCTGCTTAAAGGTCTTACTCACATTGATTACGGAGAGCGTGATCACACAGTCGTCCGGAAAAGCTGGTGCTCTCACGCATGGTTCAGTGTTGCTTGCCTCGAAGCAAGAAGGCATTTAGCTCGTCTGGTAGGATCGCGTAACTGGGCAGCTCACGGCTGGGTTTCCCTTTGTAATCCGTGATAGGATTCGATCTTAGTCCTGTATTGACTCTTTGCCTGTTTGATGGTTCGTCGGAGGGTGTAGCGGGATTTCCTATAAGCGTCCAGGTTAGTGTCCTGCTCTAGCTGAGCCTTTTGCTCAGTGTGAATGTTGACTGTAATCCATTGCTGTAATCCACGGTCACTGTGGGGATGTTGTCATCGATGCACTTGTTACAGTTTTTGCCTATTGCTTACACACTTTTTGCAGAATTTGGCTCATTATGTCAAAACTCAACACACAAGCCAATAAGACATAGCACTTGGAGATTAACAACTCACATATATGCCAAAATGAAACACTGCAATCAAAACTTAACACTCCTTTCTAAAAATGAAATTCTTGCAACAAAACCATACAATCAAGCAACATTTGAAATACTCTTTCATATCACCAGCAACACACTGATGGGCTTTATATAAAACACTGCAGTCTTTGTGTTTCTATTTTTATTGTCATTTTATTGTCATTGTCTTCTGTAAAACTCAAAAGTAGAATTTCTGCAGTAATCAAACAGTATTTACAAAAAATTTTACAAAAAAACAAACATTCTTACAGAAATTCTTAACATCAAATTTAGCAACAAAACAAAAGTAAAAAAACAAAACAATTACTGGATAAATTGCTATTGGGGGAAAAAACATATACTTGTTTTGTGTGTGTGTGCGTGTGTGTGTGCGTGTGCGTGTGTGTGGTGGGGGGCGGGGGGGCTTATGGATCACGCCTTCTGTTCGGATCTGGCTACAAGACCTCGTCAACATCACAGGCGATGTCCTCGCGGGTTACGCATCGGGGAAAATATCACCTTGTGTGCCGAATCCACCCTTGGATTGATCCCACCTCAATGTCTCCACATGCCTCTTCCATTGCTTGCAGAAGAGTCATGCGGGCATGTGGTTGCCGATCATATACTTTCCACCGCCACGCTGAAAAGAATTCCTCGATTGCATTTAGAAAGGGGCTGTAAGGGGGCAGGTATAAAACTGTGAAATTATTATGGTTGTTGAACCAATCTCGGACCAGAGCAGCCCGGTGGAAACTAACATTATCCCAGATGACAACAAACCTGGGCTGCTGTGGTCTGTCCTGCACAACTGCATGTAGTGCATCTAGAAATGCAATGATCTGTCCTGTATTGTAGGGACCTAGAGTGGCATGATGATGCAGGACTCTTTGGACACTAATTGCAGCACACAAGGTGATATTTCCCCCACGCTGCCCAGGGACATTTACAACAGCCCTTTGTCCAACTACGTTACGGCCCCGACGCCTGGTTTTGGCCAGATTGAAGCCTGCCTCATCCACGTAGATGAACTCATGCGGCAGTTCGGCGGCATCAAACTCCAGAACTGTCTGTAACAGAAAATATTGAATAGTGTTACTGAAAACACATACAGTAACTACAATGTCTATATTTTCACACAAGTAGGGGCTGGGTTGGGTGAGTATAGACAAAAACTACAAGCTACAGGCAGGGCAGGTGGCAGCATAAACCCTCATTCCCACATCACAATATGTAGTATGTAAAGTAAAGTGACACATACCTGCACATAATCATGGCGCAGATGCTTGACCCTGACACTGTTCCTCTCAAATGGCACCCTGTACAGCTGCTTCATTCTGAAGTTATGTTTCTGTAGGATGCGACTTAGTGTAGAAATGCTGACCCTGTTGATATTGTTGAATTCATTTCCATTTGCAATTAGGCATGGTTGCAACTCACGAAGTCGGATTGCATTATTTTCTCGCACCATTTCAATGCTGGCAAGCTCTTGTTGTTGAGTGAAGAGCCGTTCCCTTCCACCTTGAGGAGGTCGTCCAACCATTCTGTAGATAATGCCACCACAAGATGTCATTGGTTAGGTTATTTTTCACATACTGTACTTTCAAACTGTACACAGTACTGCAACATCACAATGGTATTCCTTTACATATACAGTACTTCACAGCACTACCCATTTTTGTATAGTATAGTTAGTACAGTAATACTGTAATATGATACAGAATCATGTGACACATACAGTAGGTACAGTCTGGAGTAGAAACTTGAAGATATACCTGTTCTCCAGTCAGAATGTCCTTATTATCGATGCTACTGTGTAGTGACTGAGGTTAGGGTGGACTCTTTGCCCAGCCTCCCTCATGGACAGGCCAAGATTTATCACATGGTCCACCAGAGTAGCCCTGATGTCATCTGATATACGTCTCCGCACTGGTCCTCGTCCTCTTCCACGTCCTCTTCCACATCCTCTTCCACATCTTACCTGAGGCCTATTTGTAGTGCTAAGGCTCAGACTGATTGGTGTTCTGTTTTCTGTGCAAGTGTTTTCAGGTGTGTATGTAAGTGCATACAATTGCCAGATGAGTTTTGCATTTTGAACAGAGTGTTTTCCCAATAATAACAGGTCATTTCATTTTTTGAACAAAGTGTCTAATGTAAGAAAACGTGTGAAGTGTTTCGCAATAAGTGTGTTACAGAATTGCAAACAAAGTGCAAAGTTGACATTGTGTTTAAGCTATGGTTACACTGTGTTTAAGGTATGCTACAATACGTTTAGGTATTGAGGCTTTGGTCTAAACATCCAGTTTTAGTGTGTAAGCAATGGGCAAAAACTGTAATGAAGCCGGAGACTGATGTGGTAAATTCCTCAATGCCATCGGATGAATTCCGGAACATATTCCAGTCTGCGCTAGCGAGACAGTCCTGTAGCTTAGCATCTGCTTCATTGGACCACTTCCATATTGAGAGTCACTGGCACTTCCTGTTTGAGTTTTTGCTTGTAAGCAGGAATCAGGAGGATAGAGTTATGGTCAGATTTGCCAAATGGAGGGCGAGGGAGAGCTTTGTATACCTCTCTGTGTGTGGAGTAAAGATGATCTAGAGTTTTTTTTTGCCTCTAGTTGCACAGGTGACATGCTGGTAGGTACGACGGATTTACATTTTCCTACATTAAAATCACAGGGCACCAGGAGCACCGCCTCTGGGTGAGCATTTTCTTGTTTGCTTATGGCCCTGTATAGGTCATTGAGTGCGGTCTTAGTGCCAGCATCAGTTTGTGGTGGTAAAAAGACAGCTATGAAAAATATAGATTAAAAATTATCTTGGTAAATAGTATGATCAGCAGCTTAGGCGAGCAGAAGCTCGAGACTTCCGTAATATTGGAGATTGCGCACCAGCTGTTGTTAACAAAGAGACACACACCTCCCGCCTTGAATTTACCTGACACTGCCGTTCTGTCCTGCCGATGCATAGGAGAACCAGCTAGAATATTATCTATGTCCTTTTTTCAGCCGGGCTTCCAAGAAACATAGGATATTACAGTTCTTCAGGTCCCGTTGATAGGATAGTCTCGAACAGAGCTCGTCCAGTTTGTTCTCCAGTGATTGTGGGTGACCTGATGAAACTATGGCAACAAGTAAATAATCCGCCAATAGAACAGAGGGTAGAGGCGGATTATTTACTTGTTGCCATAGTTTCATCAGGTCACCCGCACGTCGGCCTCTATATCACCGTCTCCTTCTCTTCTGAGTGTCGGAGATTAGGGCCTGGGTCCGGGGTGAGCAGTATGTCCTGTGCCGCCGACTCATTGAAGTAGAAATCTTCATCCAAATCGAGGTTAGTGATCGCTGTTCTGATGTCCAAAAGCTATTTTCGGTCATAGGAAACAACGGCGGAAACAGTATGTACAAAAAACGTTACAAAAAAAACCAAAAAAAAAACTACAGATTTGGTCAGGAGCCCGTAAAACGGACGCTATACATCCCAGCGCCTTTCTCTTGCTTTTAGGTAAGACTGATTGTGTGTGTGTGTGTGTTTGTGTGTGTGTGTGTGTGTGTGTGTTTGTGTGTGTGTGTGTGTGTGTGTGTGTGTGTGTGTGTGTGTTTGTGTGTTTGTGTGTGTGTGTGTGTTTGTGTGTGTGTGTGTGCGTGTTTGTGTGTGTGTGTGTGTGTGTGTGTGTGTGTGTGTGTGTGTGTGTGTGTGTGTGTGTGTGTGTGTGTGTGTGTGTGTGTGTGTGTGTGTGTGTGTGTGTGTGTGTGTGTGTGTGTGTGTGTGTGAAGAAGAAAAAAAGTGGAGGCTGTTGTGGATTAAGTGATGTGTCAGAGGAGAGTAGATGGAGGGATGGATGGAGAGAAATGAGAATGAGTGGATCGGGTAAAGAGAAAGACAAAGGAGGATTTAGAAGCACAGGCTGTTTAACAGCAGCTGTGTTAATAAGCTGGTCATATCTCACACTATTTAGGCGAAACAGAGGAGGAGGATAGAAGGAGGCAGAGAACAGGAGGAGGAGACGGGAGGATAATGAGGAGAAGAAAGGAGGAGGGTGATGGATGAGGAGGGGGAGGGAGGAGGAAGAGGAGGGAGGAGAAAGAAGGAATTTTGTGTTGTGCTACAGGAACAGAATGGTTTACCTGTCTAACCACTGGAGGAATAAGGCTGACCACTGGAGGAATAAGGCTGACCACTGGAGGAATAAGGCTGACCACTGGAGGAATAAGGCTGACCACTGGAGGAATAAGGCTGATATTTTCTCCTCTTTTACCCCCTTCTCTGTCGCTTTTCCCCCTGCATCTTTTCCACCCATATGCAACTAAATGCATTCTGTTTTCCAGTGGGAGATGTGTGTGTTATGAACAAATGCAATTTGGTGTGAAATTGAGCAAACAGACGTGTCTAGAGACTGGCAGCATTCCATGCTGGACTGATAAAAGGATTACTCCGCTGAATAAATGAAATGAGAAGGATGTTTCGGTAAATAAATGTTATTACCGCCCCCCCCCCCCCACACACACACACACGCACACACACGCACACATGCACACACGAGGAGAGGAGGAGGAGGTGGGAGAACCAAGAATTTGTCTCCGATTTTTTCTCCCAACTCTTTCCCAGTTCTTCTTCTTCTACTTCTTCTTCTTCTTTCCTCCTCCACTTGTGACATTATTTACAGTGGGGAAAAAAAGTATTTAGTCAGCCACCAATTGTGCAAGTTCTCCCACTTAAAAAGATGAGAGAGGCCTGTAATTTTCATCATAGGTACACGTCAACTATGACAGACAAATTGAGGAAAATAAATCCAGAAAATCACATTTCAGGATTTTTAATGAATTTATTTGCAAATTATGGTGGAAAATAAGTATTTGGTCACCTACAAACAAGCAAGATTTCTGGCTCTCACAGACCTGTAACTTCTTCTTTAAGAGGCTCCTCTGTCCTCCACTCGTTACCTGTATTAATGGCACCTGTTTGAACTTGTTATCAGTATAAAAGACACCTGTCCACAACCTCAAACAGTCACACTCCAATCTCCACTATGGCCAAGACCAAAGAGCTGTCAAAGGACACCAGAAACAAAATTGTAGACCTGCACCAGGCTGGGAAGACTGAATCTGCAATAGGTAAGCAGCTTGGTTTGAAGAAATCAACTGTGGGAGCAATTATTAGGAAATGGAAGACATACAAGACCACTGATAATCTCCCTCGATCTGGGGCTCCACGCAAGATCTCACCCCGTGGGGTCAAAATGATCACAAGAACGGTGAGCAAAAATCCCAGAACCACACGGGGGGACCTAGTGAATGACCTGCAGAGAGCTGGGACCAAAGTAACAAAGCCTACCATCAGTAACACACTACGCCGCCAGGGACTCAAATCCTGCAGTGCAGACGTGTCCCCCTGCTTAAGCCAGTACATATCCAGGCCCGTCTGAAGTTTGCTAGAGTGCATTTGGATGATGCAGAAGAGGATTGGGAGAATGTCATATGGTCAGATGAAACCAAAATATAACTTTTTGGTAAAAACTCAACTCGTCGTGTTTGGAGGACAAAGAATGCTGAGTTGCATCCAAAGAACACCATACCTACTGTGAAGCATGGGGGTGGAAACATCATGCTTTGGGGCTGTTTTTCTGCAAAGGGACCAGGACGACTGATCCGTGTAAAGGAAAGAATGAATGGGGCCATGTATCGTGAGATTTTGAGTGAAAACCTCCTTCCATCAGCAAGGGCATTGAAGATGAAACGTGGCTGGGTCTTTCAGCATGACAATGATTCCAAACACACCGCCCGGGCAATGAAGGAGTGGCTTCGTAAGAAGCATTTCAAGGTCCTGGATTGGCCTAGCCAGTCTCCAGATCTCAACCCCATAGAAAATCTTTGGAGGGAGTTGAAAGTCCGTGTTGCCCAGCGACAGCCCCAAAACATCACTGCTCTAGAGGAGATCTGCATGGAGGAATGGGCCAAAATACCAGCAACAGTGTGTGAAAACCTTGTGAAGACTTACAGAAAACGTTTGACCTGTGTCATTGCCAAGAAAGGGTATATAACAAAGTATTGAGAAACTTTTGTTATTGACCAAATACTTATATTCCACCATAATTTGCAAATAAATTCATAAAAAATCCTACAATGTGATTTTCTGGATTTTTTTCTTCTCAATTTGTCTGTCATAGTTGACGTGTACCTATGATGAAAATTACAGGCCTCTCTCATCTTTTTAAGTGGGAGAACTTGCACAATTGGTGGCTGACTAAATACTTTTTTTCCCCCACTGTACATTGAAAAATGAGCCTCTCATTTTTGTGTCTCTGTGTGTGTGCAGAGGGTTTTGTTCTGTTGTTTGGAAGAGAGAGAGAGAGAAATCGAAGCGCTTTAGCTCACATTTCAGCAGGCTTCTTAACTCCATCTCTGTTCTCCAGGGTTTCAGAGTGAGGTACATTTTTGCTCGCTCTCAGCGCAGAGCTTTGTTGCCCACATTTATCTGGAAGCCTGTGGAGCCAATCACGTTGCCCTGCTGTGACCTGGCAACCTGAGCAGCCAATCACACTGTGCCACTGTGACCTGGCAACCCACACAGCCAATCATATGTCCCTGTAGTAATAATAATAATATGCCATTTAGCAGACGCTTTTATCCAAAGCGACTTACAGTCATGCGTGCATACATTTTTGTGTATGGGTGGTCCCGGGGATCGAACCCACTTCCTTGGCGTTACAAGCGCCGTGCTCTACCAGCTGAGCTACAGAGGACCACAATTGCATGCAGGCCCACATACAGCCACGGTTCCCACTATATGGCCAAGCTGCAAAGTCAAAATTGGCTATATCGTAAAACTTTATGAAAAATTCGGTTTTTGATCTTAATGGAATCCTTAATGGAGAAACTACCACGTCTGTTTATGATATTACAACAACAAAGAAGATACCGCAAACAACAAACACCATTTCCCCCCCCCTCGGTCATCATTGCACGAGCGACAGAACAGCAGAATTATTTTTTCCCACCACGTTGTGAGACGCTCCTCACCTCCACTTCGTCAACAAAACAAAAAACAGATTTAAAGAAGATAAATTGTAGAACTAGGCGGGGCTTCCAACTCTCAGGTCCCTCCTCTCTAAAGTGTCATTCAGCAACAGCGCTATGTAGGGAATGACACACTAGCCCCTATATAACATTTACATACATTTGAGTCATTTAGCAGACGCTCTTATCCAGAGCGACTTACAGTGCATACATTATTTCATACTGGCCCCCTGTGGGAATCAAACCCACAACCCTGGCGTTGCAAACGCCATGCTCTACCAATTGAGCTACATCCCTGCCGGCCATTCCCTCCCCTACCCTGGGCCAATTGTGCACCACCCCATTGGTCTCCCGGTCACAGCCAGCTACAGAGCCTGGATTCGAACCAGGATCTCTAGTGGCAGAGCTAGCACTATGATGCAGTGTCTTAGACCACTGCGCCACTCAGTGCAATACCTTTGACCAGGGCCCATAGCTGTGTGTGCATGTATGTGTGTGCTGCGCCCATTTCTGTTTGGCAACAGGAGAGTTCATGGACGGCCACTTGTTTGACCTGAGGACAGATAAAACAGAATATTTTAGTTCAAGGGGCCCTCTACAGCTAGAATCTGCAATTGAAGCAATAACCAAGTGGGCACCCCGCCTCTGTTTTGGTAAAAAGCTGAGGGATTGGCCTGGAGAAATGTAACCACTCTCACATTCATAGACAGAGCTATGGATGCAAGGACAAAATTATAGTTTTAACCATGTTTTGAGGCTACACAGTGGAGTAAAGGAAGCTTATTTTAGGTTCTGATGGGGTACGACAGTTGAACTAAGCTCATGAGGCATTTATAAGTTCTTGAAGAATCAATGGGTATATATGTGTAATCAATTTATAAGTCCAAAAATGGATGTAGCAACTAAGGATTCTAGCTTTAAAGTGATGTCTTATGCAGGTGATATGTTGTAAGGTGAAGACTATATAATCAGTGTGATTGTAATGACCACTGATGGTATAGCAGTAACTAAAGCAATAGCACTAGACATTATTTGGCCAAATTACTTTCACTAATAATTGAAGTGATGAAACTAGGCAGGTTGTGGCCAAAATACTTTCACTAATAATTGAAGTGATGAAACTAGGCAGGTTGTGGCCAAAATACTTTCACTAATAATTGAAGTGATGAAACTAGGCAGGTTGTGGCCAAATTACTTTCACTAATAATTGAAGTGATGAAACTAGGCAGGTTGTGGCCAAATTACTTTCACTAATAACTGAAGGGATGAAACTAGGCAGGTTGTGGCCAAATTACTTTCACTAATAATTGAAGTGATGAAACTAGGCAGGTTGTGGCCAAATTACTTTCACTAATAATTGAAGTGATGAAACTAGGCAGGTTGTGGCCTAATTATTTTCACTAATAATTGAAGTGATGAAACTAGGCAGGTTGTGGCCAAATTACTTTCACTAATAATTGAAGTGATGAAACTAGGCAGGTTGTGGCCAAATTACTTTCACTGATAATTGAAGTGATGAAACTAGGCAGGTTGTGGCCAAATTACTTTCACTAATAATTGAAGTGATGAAACTAGGCAGGTTGTGGCCAAATTACTTTCACTAATAACTGAAGGGATGAAACTAGGCAGGTTGTGGCCAAATTACTTTCACTAATAATTGAAGTGATGAAACTAGGCAGGTTGTGGCCAAATTACTTTCACTAATAACTGAAGGGATGAAACTAGGCAGGTTGTGGCCAAATTACTTTCACTAATAATTGAAGTGATGAAACTAGGCAGGTTGTGGCCAAATTACTTTCACTAATAACTGAAGGGATGAAACTAGGCAGGTTGTGGCCAAATTACTTTCACTAATACTTGAAGTGATGAAACTAGGCAGGTTGTGGCCAAATTACTTTCACTAATAACTGAAGGGATGAAACTAGGCAGGTTGTGGCCAAATTACTTTCACTAATAATTGAAGTGATGAAACTAGGCAGGTTGTGGCCAAATTACTTTCACTAATAATTGAAGTGATGAAACTAGGCAGGTTGTGGCCAAATTACTAGCAGGTCTAGTTTGTTGGAACAGGATTTCTTTCATACTGGCCCCCGTCTTCCATCCCCTGCTTCCCTTTGAGGCCGGAGCTTTATTTTAGAATGACCAGCTAGGCTTCACATCAGAGTCGGAAAAAACAGATCCCCTGAATAGCAGATGTGGCCTCGATGTCCTTCAGGGCCAACAGCACACAGTCATATTAAGCCCATCACAGAGCCACTGCTTCTGCCAGCTCGGCCAAATCTCTGCCCCTCTATCCCCGTACACGATACCAGAGGCGACAAACATGCACCCCATTATTTTTTGAATTGGCACAAATTCGATATCTTTGTTTTGTTTCTGCGTAAAACTATATCCTGTAAACACACAACCAATACTTCTCTGTTTATTACCAGTTACATCAAGATCACACACTGAAGGGTGTGTGTGTTTACATTTACATTACAGTCATTTAGCAGACGCTCTTATCCAGAGCAACTTACAGGAGCAATTAGGGTTAAGTGCCTTGCTCAAGGGTACATCGACAGATTTTTTCACCTAGTCGGCTCGGGGATTAGAACCAGCGACCTTTCGGTTACTGGCACTACGCTCTTAACCACTAAGCTACCTGCCACCCTGTTTGTGTGTGTGCAAGCCCTATGACTGTAGGGCGTGTGTTGTGTGCGTGCAAGACTACACGTTCACATGTTCATTACGGCCATTGAGCATCTATACCGTAAACATATACCATATGTGTCAGGGGTGATCAGTATATCAGAATGGCCCATAAAAGCAATACTATGCCACATCCTGCGAGCACTGTGAGTAAGCGTTGTAAAGCAACACAATCCTGTAATTAAAGTTTAATCTTAATTCAACTCCCCCTGGCACAGGGAGAGGGAGAGAGAGGGAGCGAGAGGGAGGGGAGGAGAGAGAGAGAGAGAGAGAGAGAGAGAGAGAGAGAGAGAGAGAGAGAGAGGAGAGAGAGAGAGAGAGAGAGAGAGAGAGAGAGAGAGAGAGAGAGGAGAGAGAGAGAGAGAGAGAGAGAGAGAGAGACAGAGCCCTGGTCAAAAGTAATGCACTATATAGGGAATATGGTGTCATTTGGGACTTAGAAAAGGCTGTCAGTTGAGAAAAGTATTCTCAGAACTCCTTTAACTTCATATTTCTCCTGTCAGGCCCAATGTTGACATCCCAGCCTCTCCAGAGAGTGTAGACTGGTGGACATCATGGCGCATACCAATGCTGCGACAGGCAACCAAGCCTGACGGGATTCCGTTTTGACAGACAAGGCTGTGGAGGAGTGAGACGGCTCCTCTGTTCTCTTAGCAACACAAACAATGAGAGACAATCTACTTAGCGTTCCGATCCGATCAAATGAACCTCATTCAAATCAATGAATCTATTAAGTGGAGCCATGAATTAATCATCACAGACTCTGTAGCCCAGACTAATGAGCCAACAGGAGAGTGGACCAACCGGCCGGCCGACCGACGGGCCTGCTGCTCAGATACTGTAACCAAGGCCCTTTATTCCCCATGTTGCTGTTCATATCACTGCTCACCACTGGCTGGCTGAGGGAATGACAAGAGCGCCGCCCCGGTGGCACATAAAGCACATTACAGCTGCCCTCCTGTAGGTTTTCCCTACAACCCCAGTTGTTACTAACCTGATTCAGCTTATCAACCAGCTAATTATTACACTCAGGTGCACAAGATTAGGGTTGGAGTGAAAACCTACAGGACGGAGCTTTCCAGGAACAGGGTTGGAGTTAACACCTACAGGACGGTAACTCTCCAGGAACAGGGTTGGAGTTAATACCTACTCTACCCAAAATTACAACCAAATAATTGCAGCCTTACCGCAAAAGTGGAAGAGGAAAGTGGAAGGGGGAGAAAGTAAGGAACTTGTCTGTTGGCCTTGCATTAAAGAACATAATTGGTTAAGGAAAACTGTGATAAATAAAAAAGTATATCAGTTTCACTTAAGGACCAAAGGATTGACAGCCGTCCCATATAGATTGCAAAATAGTTGGGAAGAGATCTTTGACGTACCGATCCCATGGCATAGTGTTTATGAACTGACACGCAAAACGACACCGGATTCAAAAATTAGAATCTTTCAATTTAAATTATTATATAAAATTCTTGCTACCAATAGAATGTTATTTATATGGGGGATACAATCTTCCCAGCTCTGCAGATTTTGCTGTGAAGAGACAGAATCATTAGATCATTTGTTTTGGTTCTGTCCATTTGTAGCTTGTTTTTGGACACAGGTCCAGGAATGGCTGAAGGATTGCAATATTTACCTGGAGCTAACCTTGCAGATAGCATTACTGGGTGATCTGAAAAGTCATAGTCAATCAATCAATAATATAATAATACTTTTAGCAAAAATGTTTATTTTTAATTCACAATCTGTAGAAGCAATGAGAATAGAAAGGTTCAGAACTTTTGTAAAACATCACAGTACGGTTGAAATATATATGGCAAATAGAAATCCTATATGGATGGTGTTAAGAGATAGATGGGAGGTATTGAATAGAGTTGAAGGATGGGACTAATAACAAATAACAACAAATAATAACAAAGATAGCTAATAATGTAAGCATACTGTGTCCATAATAAGTATATAGGTTGTATGTTGGGAGCTTTTGGGAAAGAGCACAGTTAGAAAGATATGGCATATAGAAGCAAACCGGATGGACATCATGAAAATGATTGGAGAGGTTGAGAGTAGAAGAAGTTCAGGAGCAAAAAAAAAAAAAAAAAAAAAGATATATATATATATATATATATATATATATATATATATATATATATATATAATATAATTATTGTAAAATTAACTCTGTCCATAAGGTGTAGATAGTAAGTATAGACCGGATGTAGAGGCCTGGGCATTGTTGTTCACTAATTTACTCCAAGTAGGGAAAGGATGGTGGGGTTGAAAAGTAATAAAGGGGAGTATATATATTTTTAAAAAACATGGGGGATTGGAAGTGATGCAGACAATTACATTGATAGAAGATACAATCTATCTGCAATATTAAGCTGATCCATTCCCCCAATAAAAAATAAAAATAAAAATATATATATTTAAAAAAAAAATTATACATAAAAAAATTAAAACACCTACAGGACGGTAGTTCTCCAGGAACAGGGTTGGAGTTAACACCAACAGGACGGTAGCTCTCCAGGAACAGGGTTGGAGTTAACACCAACAGGACGGTAGCTCTCCAGGAACAGGGTTGGAGTTAACACCTACAGGACGGTAGCTCTCCAGGAACAGGGTTGGAGTTAACACCTACAGGACGGTAGCTCTCCAGGAACAGGGTTGGAGTTAACACCTACAGGACGGTAGCTCTCCAGGAACAGGGTTGGAGTTAACACCTACAGGACGGTAGCTCTCCAGGAACAGGGTTGGAGTTAACACCTACAGGACGGTAGCTCTCCAGGAACAGGGTTGGAGTTAACACCTACAGGACGGTAGCTCTCCAGGAACAGGGTTGGAGTTAACACCTACAGGACGGTAGCTCTCCAGGAACAGGGTTGGAGTTAACACCTACAGGACGGTAGCTCTCCAGGAACAGGGTTGGAGTTAACACCTACAGGACGGTAGCTCTCCAGGAACAGGGTTGGAGTTAACACCTACAGGACGGTAGCTCTCCAGGAACAGGGTTGGAGTTAACACCTACAGGACGGTAGCTCTCCAGGAACAGGGTTGGAGTTAACACCTACAGGACGGTAGCTCTCCAGGAACAGGGTTGGAGTTAACACCTACAGGACGGTAGCTCTCCAGGAACAGGGTTGGAGTTAACACCTACAGGACGGTAGCTCTCCAGAAACAGGGTTGGAGTTAACACCTACAGGACGGTAGCTCTCCAGGAACAGGGTTGGAGTTAACACCTACAGGACGGTAGCTCTCCAGGAACAGGGTTGGAGTTAACACCTACAGGACGGTAGCTCTCCAGGAACAGGGTTGGAGTTAACACCTACAGGACGGTAGCTCTCCAGAAACAGGGTTGGAGTTAACACCTACAGGACGGTAGCTCTCCAGGAACAGGGTTGGAGTTAACACCTACAGGACGGTAGCTCTCCAGGAACAGGGTTGGAGTTAACACCTACAGGACGGTAGCTCTCCAGGAACAGGGTTGGAGTTAACACCTAGAGGACGTTAGCTCTCCAGGAACAGGGTTGGAGTTAACACCTACAGGACGGTAGCTCTCCAGGAACAGGGTTGGAGTTAACACCTACAGGACGGTGGCTCTCCAGGAACAGGGTTGGAGAGCCCTGCCCTATACAGAACACTGCTTTTGAACAGAACCCTATGGGGTTCCATTCTGGATGCAACCATGGAGATGACATGCCTCAGTGTTGTAGAACCTAGAGGGTTCTTAGATTCCTTCTTAGAACTTTCTGTACTGGACTATCTTTGGCAGATCTTCCCCTAGCCTCCCTTGGCAACCGCAGCAGTCTCTAGAGATACAGAGGGAGGTGGGATAGTAGCATGTCATGTGTGATGTAGTGTAGAAACACTGCCTCTGGCCTTACATGTTGGGCAAATTTTGAAATATGAACTCCTGGAGAGAAAAAGAGAGGGAGAGGGAGAGAGGGATAGAGAGAATAAGAGAAATGATTTAATCACCACCATGCACTACTGCAGCTATTCTCTTTCAGCTGAGGTACTTAATCTGCTCCTTTTACAAAATGACCCTGTTATTTAAAACAGTCTCCAGAATGTCTAATCAGCTTTGCAGCAAAACGTCAGTTAAATGTATCGGGCACTAAGGTGTAGAACGCTCAAAACACCCCAGAACACTATCATGTGTTTGCTTGTTTTCTTTTGACAGTACAATTAGTGTTAATTTGCATTTCGGTCTGATTTGAACATTTACAAGTGGCTCTCTAGTTGTTCAACAAGAGAAGGAGAAGCTTATTAAGTAAATGAATTAATGTGGGGAGTTGGAGGGTGAGACACACAGCTTTCTAACTAGCAAGAAGCATGGATAATCCAGGAGAGATGGATAGATGGGAACATTTATAGAGGGACGCAGACAGAGAGATACACATCAAGCAGACAGAGAGATACAGAGAGATACATGAAGCAGACAGAGAGATACAGAGAGATACATCAAGCAGACAGAGAGATACAGAGAGATACATGAAGCAGACAGAGAGATACAGAGAGATACATCAAGCAGACAGAGAGATACAGAGAGATACATCAAGCAGACAGAGAGATACAGAGAGATACATGAAGCAGACAGAGAGACACAGAGAGATACATCAAGCAGACAGAGAGATACATCAAGCAGACAGAGAGACACAGAGAGATACATGAAGCAGACAGAGAGATACAGAGAGATACATGAAGCAGACAGAGAGATACAGAGAGATACATCAAGCAGACAGATTTACATAGAGATACATCAAGCAGACAGAGACACAGAGAGATACATCAAGCAAGCAGAGAGATACAGAGAGATACATCAAGCAGACAGAGAGATACAGAGAGATACATCAAGCAGACAGAGAGATACATCAAGCAGACAGAGAGATACAGAGAGATACATCAAGAAGACAGAGAGATACATCAGGCAGACAGAGAGATACAGAGAGATACACCAAGCAGACAGAGTTACAGAGAGATACATGAAGCAGACAGAGAGATACATGAAGCAGACAGAGAGATACAGAGAGATACATGAAGCAGACAGAGTTACAGAGAGATACATGAAGCAGACAGAGAGATACAGAGAGATACATGAAGCAGACAGAGAGATACAGAGAGATACATGAAGCAGACGGAGAGACACAGAGAGATACATCAAGCAGACAGAGAGATACATCAAGCAGACAGAGAGACACAGAGAGATACATGAAGCAGACAGAGAGATACAGAGAGATAC
>NW_028160176.1:0-23640 GCF_964263955.1 Coregonus lavaretus
ACCAAGGTAGCCTTGTGGTGGACCATTTGTGGTTGATTAACAGAGCATCTGGGTGTGTACCAATAATATCACCTTTCTCCTGAAGTATGCACTTGCTCCCTACTTCCCATAATTTAAATGCATTGGATTGGTGGAGGCAGGTACACAACTTTCACTGGGACCTCCCCACATTCTGAAATTGCATTATGTAAGGTGTGAATCTTGACATTTTTGATCTGCATAATAAAACAATCCCCATCAAAATCTGACAATTTAAGCTAGAGATATCAGGTTTTTTGCATGGGCTGTGTCTCAATCCACCACATTCGCCTATGGGGGCCTTCCGTATCTGCAGTGGAAGGTGGCAAAGTTACAGCGGTGTTTGTCAGACCATGAGACATCCTGAAAATATGTCTTCTCACATAAACTTCTGTAGTGAACATGGTGTTCTCTGTTTCGCTCTCTGACCCCCACAAGTGTCACGGGACACGTTTGAAGGTGTCCAATACAAACTAATGGAAATATGGAGGTAGAATTGTGCCCCCCAAAATAAAGGGTTAAATGTGTACAAATAATACAGTCCCAAAATAAATCACAAGGAATAAGGTTTTAAAGCTCAAGAAATACAGTATATACAGTATATACACTACCGTTCAAAAGTTTGGGGTCGCTTAGAAATGTCCTTGTTTTCGAAAGAAAAGCACTTTTGTTTTTCATTAAAATAACATCAAATTGATCGGAAATACAGTGTAGACATTGTTAATGTTGTAAATGGCTATTGTAGCTGGAAACGGCTGATTTGTAATGGAATATCTACATAGGCGTACAGAGGCGCATTATCAGCAACCATCAGTCATGTGTTCCAATGGCAAGTTGTGTTTGCTAATCCAAGTTTATCATTTCAAAAGGCTAATTGATTATTAGAAAACCCTTTTGCAATTATTGTTAGCACAGCTGAAAACTGTTGTGCTGATGAAAGAAGCAATAAAACTGTCCTTCTTGAGAATAGTTGAGTATCTGGAGCAACAGCAATTGTGGGTTCTATTACAGGCTCAAAATGGCCAGAAACAAAGAACTTTCTTCTGAAACTTGTCAGTCTATTCTTGTTCTGAGAAATGAAGGCTATTCCATGCGAGAAATTGCCAAGAAACTGAAGATCTCGTACAATGCTGTGTACTACTCCCTTCACAGAACATCGCAAACTGGCTCTAACCAGAATAGAAAGAGGAGTGGGAGGCCCCGGTCCACAACTGAGCAAGAGGACAAATACATTAGAGTGTCTAGTTTGAGAAACAGACGCCTCACATGTCTTCAACTGGCAGCTTCATTAAATAATACCCGCAAAACACCGGTCTCAATGTCAAAAGTGAAGAGGCGACTCCGGGATGCTGACCTAGGCAGTTGCAAAGAAAAAGTCCAGTGTCTGTGTTCTTTTGCCCATCTTAATCTTTTATTTTTATTGGCCAGTCTTAGATGTGGCTTTTTCTTTGCAACTCTGCCTAGAAGGTCAGCACTGGTACATAGTTCCTCTGTGGAGATGGGAGAACCTTCCAGAAGGACAACCATCACTGCAGCACTCCACCAATTAGGCCTTTATGGTAGAGTGGCCAGACGGAAGCCACTCCTCAGTAAAAGGCACATGACAAATGGCACCTAAAGGACTCTCAGACCATGAAAACAAGATTCTCTGGTCTGGTGAAGCCAAGATTGAACTCTTTGGCCTGAATGCCAAGTGTCACATCTTGAGGAAACCTGGCACCATGCCTACGGTGAAGCATGGTGGTGGCAGCATCATGCTGTGGGGATGTTTTCCAGCGGTAAGGACTGGGAGACTAGTAAGGATCGAGGGAAAGATGAACATAGCAAAGTACAGATAGATCCTAGTGGAGCCGGCTGGCTGAGAGGGCCCTAGTGGAGCCACCTGGCTGAGAGGGTCCTAGTGGGACCAGCTGGCTGAGAGGGCCCTAGTGGGGCCAGCTGGCTGAGAGGGCCCTAGTGGAGCCGGCTTGCTGAGAGGGCCCTAGTGGGGCAAGCTGGCTGAGAGGGCCCTAATGGGGCAAGTTGGCTGAGTGGGCCCTAGTGGAGCCAGCTGGTTGTGTAAATAAATGTAGTTGAATTAGTTTGTGAACATTTACATTTACATTTACGTCATTTAGCAGACGCTCTTATCCAGAGCGACTTACAGGAGCAATTAGGGTTAAGTGCCTTGCTCAAGGGCACATTAACGTCATTTAGCAGACGCTCTTAGCCAGAGCGACTCACAAATTGGTGCGTTCACCCTATAGCCAGTGGGATAACCACTTTACAATTGGGGGGGGGGGGGGGGGGGGGGGGGTAGAAGGATTCCTTTATCCTATCCCAGGTATTCCTTAAAGAGGTGGGGTTTCAAATGTCTCCGGAAGGTGGTGAGTGACTCCGCTGTCCTGGCGTCGTGAGGGAGCTTGTTCCACCATTGGGGTGCCAGAGCAGCGAACTATTTTATCTTTATTTATAGACTATTTTATATTTAATTTACCGTGTATTGACCAACGACCT
This sequence comes from Coregonus lavaretus, assembly GCF_964263955.1. NCBI lineage: Eukaryota > Metazoa > Chordata > Actinopteri > Salmoniformes > Salmonidae > Coregonus > Coregonus lavaretus. The sequence goes on from NW_028160176.1 coordinate 2,515, forward strand.
GTACAGGTCCATACTGATACACTCATGTTGGTGTTTGTTTTTGTACATAGTTAATCATTTAACATTTCAAATGTCTTTCTCTTTTGAAACTTTTGTTTGCTTAATGTTAACTGTTTGTTATTGTTTATTTCACTTGCTTTGGCAATGTTAGCATATGTTTCCGATGCCAAATGAGAGAGAGAGTGACCTTTCATGATGTGATGGCGAAGATAGGCTTATCGTTGGTATGGTGCAACAACACCCATGTGTACTCACATTCCCCTTCCATGGAAATTTGAATCTCTCTTTGCAGATGACTTTATATATCATTTAATGCATTTGCTTTCGTCAGTTTTTTATACCATTCATTTCATATGTCAGGGTCAATCTGAGCTGGACCAAGAGTTGAAGAGTGGACAAGGTTACTGGTTATGATGACATCACTGGTGAGAAGTCAGTTATGAAAAGATATTCAGTTGACTGCGTGTTAGTCTGTCAGCCCTATCTCTTTTGACATCTCCCTCTCTCTACTCCTCTTCTCACTCACTCTTCATCTCCCCTCCCCTCCTCCTCTGTCCAATAGCCGCAGGAAGTCGTTTTTGGGGGTGTAGAAATACAGCTAAACATAGAGTATGGCTAAATGGGGTGTGTTGAAATACAGCTAAACCTAGGGTATGGCTAAATGGGCTGTGCAGAAATCCCCCCACCAGTTGAAGCTTATTTACTGTACTTAAAAACTCTAAAATAATATTTGGAGAACAGCAAAAACTAAAAAAAATGACCCCTGACATGAATTATCACTGCAATGTTAGATTTATATTAGGTTTAAAGGTCTGTGGAATGGAGTGTACAATGTACTACTCAACCTCAACCTCCCCATTGACTCATTTAGCCTACTTGTGGAACAGTGCATACAGTGCAATGAAATAGATGCATAATACACGATTCAAAGGCTGACTTCAAATACTGACATCAATGGGAAAGTAACTGGAGCATAAAACAGCTGACTGTGAATGCAAACTATCCCAGATAAATCCTACACATGCATTGAAATAAAAGGCATACATCAAAGGAATGACTTAGGCCTACAATCAACAAGGATGTATAAAGACAAACAAACTCAACCAAAGAATGAAGAAAATCATGAAATACAAAATGAAAATCTACACATTAAAGGAAAAATCCACACAAAGCCACTCATCACTTTCATTTACAGTGTTATAATATAATATATAATATATAATATAATAATATAATATAATAATATAATAACAGTGTTAAATTACACTAATATGTGAAAACAATTTTGTAAACAAATGTTTAATTTTGACATTCTAATAATGTTGGTAGCAACATGGAAACTCGTTGTGGAAATCTGTTGAAGCTCAAGTAGACTACAAAATCCACAATGCAATGCTCTCTCTATGGGCTGGCTATACACAATAATACAAAGACAATATCAGCGTGTGAAGTAGCTAGCTAGCTGCAAAATCGCCTAAACAAACTGCACAATCAATTTAGGAGTCTACAATCTCCTGCAGATCGATGTCGCTCACAGAGTGGAGTCTAATATTCGTAACAGCAGATATACTTGGAGGAGATGGGAAACGTTGCCCATACTAGGTCAATGGGCAGCGCGGTGCATTCTGGGCGAACCGGGACAAGGAGAGCTCTCCTTCAAGAAGTGAATGGGAGTCTATTGGGCGCTAGCTCAAACACCTAATATTAGCACGAATTTCGTCAACACAACAAGTGCAACACAAATATTTTTGCGAGATGTGAGATAATTAACTTGCTATCTGTAGTATCGCATAGCTTTGGAATCGTGTTATTACGTACTTTCGAGGAAAATAGGCACGTTTCTCGACAGACTGACTTTTAGAAGGAATTGCCTGACGATTAGCTTAGCAACCGCGTGACGCAGAATGACAACGTGAACGCGATTGGTCAACAGTCTGCTGGGTGGGACATTATACAGTCCTTCATTCATTGGATTCTATCTACTTTCTATAATATCTCTGGCAACGGCACCATGCAATGCCCCCTGGACTAAAGAGGCAGACAAATAGGAAAAATGTGCTAGACCCTCCGTTAAATTACACATTTCAGTAGGTAGGAACAGGGGCGGTGTGTTCATTAGGGCGATATGGGCGACGCACTGCCAAACGGGAAAAGGAAGGGATTTTTTTTCTAATCAATTATATCACGGCAACAGTAGTTATCAGTGTTTTAATCTAGACGTCTGATCTGCCACTAAATGTCCAATCAGGCTAAAGTCGTGCTTCAAATGGCCCCACCCCTTTTGGGGCGATTTCAGTCAGGTTGAAAATCGCCCCAGAAGTCTCTCATAGACTCTCATGTAAAATCATTTTTTTTCAAATATCAGAGCTTTCAATACAATCTATATGGGTTCCGGGAGGGCTTGCACTTACGCGCTTTCGTCATACGTAACATAACCATGAACATAACTAAGAAAAGAGCGGGTAGCAGCGTCAATCAATTCACGTACTACTGTCAAGATGGCTAGCGTTCAGTGCAACTCGATTGTCTCTTTGAAAGAAGTTCCTTTTTGTCGGCGAACTATTGGGGATTTATTATTCTCCTAAATTGATGGGATGACTAACTTAGAAAGAATGCATTCTTGACTGGGCTAATGTAGGCTGTGACACCTGGCAAGGCTGTGATTGATGTGAAGAGCTGTCTTAGGGGGTAAAATAAGATAAGGATTGTGTCTTCAAATGCTAGACTATAATAGTTATTTGTGATCTGTGAGCCTTCCTTTGACGTAGGAATGATGTCCAAGGGAGCTGGCTCTTCTCACTATGATAGGTTGTTATGATAATCTTGTGCCTGGCTGAAGTGTGCAACAAATGGCGCCGAGGAGATGAGACCAACCCCTGAACCAACGGATTGGCTGAGAAAGTTTAAACCACGCTCAAGTCTTTACTCTAATTGGCCAGCAGAGAAGTGGGAAACTTTCTGTCAGAGTATTTGAGTATTGTTTCTGAAACAATGTGTTAGTTGTCTGGGGTGTTCTGCGAGACATCTCAGAGAGCCCGTATATACGAAACATCATATTTACCATTGAAGGTTTTTGCATTAATTAAAATAACTAGTATACCTTAGAAGTCGTGTTGACCTCTTTTGTTCCTAATACCAGATTTGAATTGACGCGACTTTGACAATTGGTGACCCCGACGCGGTCTGGTAGAAGGGACTTCGCTGGATACTGTCCGGCCCATTTGGTCAACTCTTTCATCGAACCGTGTGTTTCACAAACTGCCCGGGCTTCTAAAAAGGTAAGCAGATACCTGTTGTTAAATAACCCAAGATCTGCACATTGGCTTTATCCAAATTAATTTTGTGAAACACCTGTCTGATGTAAGTGAACTAAATTATGAAACTATTATGAGTAGATAAGCACAATATTGTGACATGCAAACCTTTAGTAAATGTGATGTTTAAACCATGGTACCACAGAGAGTATTGGTTCTACCGGCAAGGTCCGTGAGAATACGGCTAGGTTCAGGAGACAATACTGACATCTACCGGCAAGGTCCGTAATTGCGAGAATACGGCTAAGGTTCGGAAGATATAGGGAATAATTGGTTTAAGTAATTGCTATCGGCAAGGTTCGTAACTAGGAGACAGTACGACTAAGGTTCGAGGAATTACACCGGCAAGGTCCGTAACTGAGATACGGCTAGGTTCGGGAAATTTTAGATAAATACTAGCGACTGGCAAGGTCCATAACTTCGAGGATATGGCTAGGTTCAGCGGAGTATTTTTTAAAGATAGTAGAAGAGGCTGTGTGCCCAAATAGATTGTGTGTGGAATATAAGTGTGTCATTTATGACTGTGTAACATGGGTGTCATTTATGACTGTGTGACATATTTGACTGTATGATAGGATTATGACTGTGTATTGTGAGTGAGTGCGATAACTGTGTACTATTTTTGCTGTGTGATAACTGTATACTACGCTTAACTGTGTACCATTTTTGGCTGTGAATACAATAATATTTTAAAACAGTAAATAATGAGAATTACAAATAGGAAATAAGGTTTAAATTGTGCAAACGTTAACAAAAGACACCCATAGGAGATGCTATAAAAAGTTAGACAGTGCGAGTGTTGTCGTATGCATGAAAGTGTGAATGATAAACCTGTATACCTTGATAGAAAACAAATTGGGAATCAAAAGACGTTTGTGGCTGTTCAAACGGTATAATTTGGGAATAACTGTTGGATTTGTGGTTGCTTAAACCATATAACCCGTTAAAAACAATTGGGAACATAAAGCTAAAGTGATGAATTGTGTGACTGAACTAAAACGTTTGAACTGATATATTTGAAATATAACATTTGGTGTTTGAGATAGCATAATACTGCTTTTGAATAGTTGTGTCGAAACAATTCGGTTTAGTATTTGATTTAACGTTTGATGTTTGACCGTGCAAAATACTGGTTAAACAACTATACCGAAATAATTCGGTTTATAAACGTGCACCAACTTTAACTAATTAGGTGGGAATTATTTGATTTAAATAAATGGACTGGAGTGCTTTGAGTAACGGCGGAATATTGGAGGCGCGCTGGGACGAGAAACAGCTCCTCACAGCTCCTCAAAAAGTAGAGTTGCGAGGGGAGGGGCTGGAGAGAGCGAAAGTGTGGCTTTTGGAGCCAGAAAAGACTGGCAGTTGGCTGGGAACGCATGTGGGTATCTGACGAGAGAATGTTCTAAACTTGCTCACCGAGCGTAGACGTGCGTTGGGTGAGAGAGTAGAGAATGTTTACATTTGCATTTTTGGTAATTTGGCAGACGCTCTTGTCTAGAGCGATTTATGGGAGCAATTGGGGTTGAGTGCCTTGCTCGAGGGCACATCGGCAGATTTTTCGCCTGGTCGGCTCGGGGATTGGAACCGGCGACCTCTCGGTTGTTGGCGCGGCGCTATTGGTCACTAAACTGCCAGCCGCCCCATATGAGTTTAAGATTGTGGCGTTGTTGGATAATGTGATGGTGGAATAAACTAAGTAAATGTTGTTTTAGACGTAATGTATAATATAGTACAAAACAAATAGAGGGTTAAATTGAACTAATTATCATGGTAGAGCTAATGTAGTACAGTGAGGGAACTTCATTTTGTGTCAGAGGGTAAAATGAGAAATCATTGTAATATGCTATTGGTGGAAATCTATTTATCATTTCAAGGCATGGAGTAACAATCTGCATTTATGAGTGTAAATTCCACGGCTGATGTGTTGATTGAATGGGTACAATGAGTATTTGGTTTGGTAATGTTGAATGGACTATTTGTAGCGAGCGTGTTTAGGGGTTAAATAGAAAAACTAACATATTCAATAGGGAATCAAAGAGAGAGAGAGTTTTTTGCTGAGGTGAAAGCTACTGCGATTTTCATTTGGTGACGTCACTTGCTCTATGAACTGGGAGTGGTTACTTTGAGAGCATCGCAGATGGTGTGGAGTGACTGGCGATGTCCCTGGTTCGAACACAGGTAGGGACAGTAGACAAAGCTTTCGCAGTGGGGCTATATACCTAGATTATTATGTGGATTGAGAAATGTGAAAGGTTGAATTAGATAGCTTAAATAGAAGTATTCTAGAAAAGTCTAAGAAAATATGTTATAAGGTTACCATGCGCTCTCCCCGAAGGAGCAAGGGGAGGGTGAGAGACAGTATAGTTCAGATGGTAGGAATGTCATTAAGCGTATGCTGACCAACGATAGCAAGTATTTGTTTTATTAATTAGGGCCTAATCAGAGAGAACAGTTAAATAAATTGAATAGCGAACTGAAATGGGTTAGCGGAAAAGTACAGAATAATTGGACGATTTTAAAACGATTATTTATTTTGGTTAGGATGAAAGTATGCATTGGCTGTTGTGCTGGGGAATAGCGCCAGCCTGTGGTGGGTAATGGATTTGTTACATAAACTTATATTTTGGACTGGGGTGATGGAATAGGCTACAATTGTAGCATTATCAGAAAAAAGACACAATTTAATGTGAAATAGTTATTACAATTGTTGTTGATAGTTATTACAGTTATTATCATTGATCCAGTAATGATATAAGGATAGTAGAGGAAGGCAGGGGATTTAATCTTATTTAGGGAAGTTATATTAGGAAGAAAATACCATTAAATGAGGGAACATTTGATGTAACCGTGATTGTATTGGCTAAAAACTCAAATATGACATTTACAGGGAGGACAGGAACAATAGAAGGGAAGACAGATTTTCCTAGGGCATTGAATAAATAATTGATAAATGGATCATTTGAGATTAGATCACATGTAGCAGAGTTAGAGTAATCAATTGAATAATCATTGTATACTCGAGGAATTTTGAGTGGTTTAATGGATTAGATATGAGGAATTAGAATGATACAAACAATTATTGATGGGTTAAGACTGGGAATATCTATCATGTTTTGTGTGTACTACCATCTTTAGATTATAACTAGGAGAAAGAGATTAGCTCTTCTCAGTTAGGCAGTATTTAGGTCATAAAAGTGAGCTATCAAATTGAGTGAGGCCTGGCTATTTGTGATTGTTGTTTTTTCAAATTGGGTTAAAATGGGTTCACAGAGCCAGAGGCTGTACAGAGAAAGGTGGAGCCCCCATGATGCCCTAGTGAAAGAACATTCAGAGGAATGGTTATCACTAGGTAAATGGATAAAACAGGGGAAAAACATTACTGACTGGCAGAATACACCAAATGGGGATCAGTATGGTCACTCCACTGGGAGATATAGAAGAAAGTTAAATTGGAGAGCAAAAACCCAGCCCAGTGTCCATCTGGAGATAAGTTTTAACGGATGACAGGAAGAGATTTTCTTAACTCAGGAACAGGAGGCTGAGTTAGAAACAATTCCGTTCAAATTATGGTCACAAGGACAGCAGATGTAGGACTAATTAAGGGGGTAGCTCCAGTACAAGTGATTCCTCGATTCGATAATAGACCATACCAAAAGCAATATACTATGAAACCAGAAGTAATAAAAGGGATAACACCTACATTTGAGCATTTACTTAAGGGAGAGGTGATCATTCCTGGAGATGAGGTACAATGAAACTCTCCAATATTTCCTGTTAGAAAGGAGGCACCTAGCGCCGACTGGAGGATGGTCATGGACTTACAGTTAGTTTCAGAAAGTCTTACAATCTTAGCCCAGGCTATAACTAAACATTTGGGAAAGTTTGAACCTAGGGAAGGACGCAAATGTTAGTTTATGTAGATGATATTCTATTGGCTAATCCCACTCAGGAGGGATGTAAGAGAGATACAATCAAATTGTTAACCTTCCTGGCAGAACAGGGACACAAAGTGAGCAAAAATAAACTTCAACTTTGGTAGAGCGAGGTCATTTACCTAGGACACACTATAACACAGGAGGGGCGAATGTTAAACTCATCCAGGAAAACTGCTATACTTGAAGCGCCAAAACCGTTAAAACAAAAAACAAATGATGAGCTTTTTGGTAATGATAAAGTGCTGTAAAGTTTGGATACTCCATTATGTACTGCATACGGGTAAATTAAGTGATCTTATCTATGGGAAGGCAATGGTAGCCCATGGTAAAATCATTTGGAACTCTGAGGAGGACGAACAGTTTATGTTTTTGCTCTCTTCCCAAACAGTCTTAGCTTTTCATACATACATCAGGGATGTTATCCAAATGGTAGAGAGTAACGAGGGATATGACATTGGTAGTGATTTAAAGATGATGAAGTTTTTTGGTGGGCTATTAGATATAACTGGGTTAATCATGAACATAAAGATTTTTATTCTTTGTTGCTAGACAGAAGACTTAGGTGACTTAAAAAATAGGCTTGTCATGTCCAACAATTAGTCTTCAGGTCAAGCCCGGGAGAGCCTGGGTAGAACAGAGTTTGAACTAAACATAAGTGTTTTTACAAGATAAGAGATTGATTGATTGGATTACTAATTGATTCTGAACTGGATGAAAGTTGAATTTAGCTGCCATGAAAGACAAAGGAAGTGGGAGGAGCAATAAAGAAGCAAAAGATAATCCCAAAAATGAAAGGCATGGCAATAGGATGATAAATTACATAAGGAATGGTTTAGAAAGGTGGTAATATTGACCATCGAGATGTTAGCTATTAAAATCAGATCCAATAATAATATCAGAGGATTAGAAATACAGGGCTTAAAAACAAAGGTGTCATTGTACGCAGATGATTCATGTTTTCTTTTAGATCCACAACTAGAATCCCTCCACAGCCTCATAGAGGATCTAGATACATTTTCTAACCTCTCTGGATTAAAACCAAATTATGACAAATGTACTATATTACGTATTCGATCACTAAAAAATAAAAAATTTACATTACCATGTAGTTTACCAATAAAATGGTCTGATGGTGATGTAGATATACTCGGAATACATATCCCAAAGGAAATAAATGATCTCACTTCAATACATTTTAATAGAAAGTTAGCAAAAATAGATAAGATCTTACTACCATGGAAAGGAAAATACCTGTCAATTTGTGGAAAAATCACCCTGATTAACTCTTTAGTATTATCCCAGTTTACCTATTTGCTTATGGTCTTGCCTACGCCTAGCAAACAGTTTTTTAAATTATATGAGAAAAAAATATTCAATTTTATTTGGAACGGCAAGCCAGACAAAATTAAAAGAGCATATTTATATAATGAATATGAATTCGGAGGACAGAAATTATTAAATATTAAAGCATTAGACCTATCACTAAAATCTTCAGTCATCCAAAAGTTATACTTAAATCCGAACTGGTTCTCAAGCAAATTAGTAAGATTGTCTCACCCACTGTTCAAGAAAGGCCTTTTTCCCTTTATTCAGATTACAACCTCTCACTTTCAGTTATTTGAAAAGGAAATCATCTCCCAAATGTCACTATTTCTAAAACAAGCCATAGAAAGTTGGTTGCAATTTTAATTTAATCCTCCAGAAACGACAGAACAAATAATGCAACAAATATTGTGGTTAAATTCAAATATACTAATTGACAAAAAAACTTAATTTTTTGACAGAATGTTTAAAAAAGGTATAATCTTCGTAAATGATATCATCGGTAGGACTGGTGGAGTTATGTCGCACATGCAGCTAACAAAAACATATGGAAATGTCTGCTCTACCCAGAATTACAACCAAATAATTGCAGCCTTACCGCAAAAGTGGAAGAGGAAAGTTGAAGGGGGAGAAAGTAAGGAACTTGTCTGTCGGCCTTGCATTAAATAACATAATTGGTTAAGGAAAACTGTGATAAATAAAAAAGTATATCAGTTTCACTTAAGGACTAAAGGATTGACAGCCGTCCCATATAGATTGCAAAATAGTTGGGAAGAGATCTTTGACGTACCGATCCCATGGCATAGTGTTTATGAACTGACACGCAAAACGACACCGGATTCAAAAATTAGAATCTTTCAATTTAAATTATTATATAAAATTCTTGCTACCAATAGAATGTTATTTATATGGGGGATACAATCTTCCCAGCTCTGCAGATTTTGCTGTGAAGAGATAGAATCATTAGATCATTTGTTTTGGTTCTGTCCATTTGTAGCTTGTTTTTGGACACAGGTCCAGGAATGGCTAAAGGATTGCAATATTTACCTGGAACTAACCTTGCAGATAGCATTACTGGGTGATCTGAAAAGTCATAGTCAATCAATCAATAATATAATAATACTTTTAGCAAAAATGTTTATTTTTAATTCACAATCTGTAGAAGCAATGAGAATATAAATGTTCAGAACTTTTGTAAAACATCACAGTACGGTTGAAATATATATGGCAAATAGAAATCCTATATGGATGGTGTTAAGAGATAGATGGGAGGTATTGAATAGAGTTGAAGGATGGGACTAATAACAAATAACAACAAATAATAACAAAGATAGCTAATAATGTAAGCATACTGTGTCCATAATAAGTATATAGGTTGTATGTTGGGAGCTTTTAGGAAAGAGCACAGTTAGAAAGATATGGCATTTAGAAGCAAACCGGATGGACATCATGAAAATGATCGGAGAGGTTGAGAGTAGAAGAAGTTCAGGAGCAAAAAAATTAATAAATATATATATATATATATATATATATAGATATAGAATTATTGTAAAATTAACTCTGTCCATAAGGTGTAGATAGTAAGTATAGACCGGAAGTAGAGGCCTGGGCGTTGTTGTTCACTAATTTACTCCAAGTAGGGAAAGGATGGTGGGGTTGAAAAGTAATAAAGGGGAATATATATATAAAAAATAAAAATAAACATGGGGGATTGGAAGTGATGCAGACAATTACATTGATAGAAGATACAATCTATCTGCAATATTAAGCTGATCCATCTCCCCTAAAAAAAAAAAAAAAAAAAAAAAAAAAAAGTGGTAATATTGACACATGGGCAAATCATGTGTCAAAAAGGGGGAGTGATAGGATTAAATAATAGTGATAGGATTAAATAATAGTGATAGGATTAAATAATAATGATAGGATTAAATAAAAAATAAAAAAACAACAATAGAAATTGAGAGGTCAACATTTATGTGTGAAGATAGTTTATTAACCACACCCGTATGTCAGAGGTTTTGTGCCCCACAGGTGAACTAAAGGAGAAGGTGACCCACTCTATCACACCAGGAGACTGGGTGTGGATCCAGTCCCTAAAAGAAGAAAAACTGGAAGCAGGCCTGTTGGGAAGGGCCCTATCAAGTCCTATGTGGTGAAAGAGTCTTGTAGTAACTTGAACCATCTGTATCCCCCGATAACAAAGTCATTCCGACCTAGGTTGCCTACGTTTGAAGTCTCAGGGGATTCTAATTTTTATTCTAGGACTAGTAAGATAGGATACAGAGTAGGGCATCTTAGCTCTGCTCCTACACAGAGAATATCACAACTAAAAGAGAACATGACTAATCTCTCCTCTTTGTTCCAGCCAGAGGATTTTAGGAACTAAAACCAGGCCCGTGCTGACATCTGATGGTTGTGTGGTGATAACTGATTGTGAACTCACCTACATACGCAAACAATCAAATGTGTCAGAGACTGGTGAGTTGTCACGTAGAAAGTAGGACCTCCTCCCAGGATCCTTTGATGAAAGGATCCTTTGATGGGATAGGAGTACCTCGAGAGGTTTCAGAACAATTCAAAGCTAGGAATCAGATCGCAGTTGAGTTTGAATCAAGTATTTTTTGGTGGTCAACAATTAATAAAAACGTAGATTGGATAAATTATATTTACTATAACCAGCAAAGATTTATATACCACACTTGTGATGCAATAAAGGACAGCGGCAACTATCTTAATGACATGGCAGAATAGAATAGCTTTAGATATGCTTTTGGCTGAGAGGGGCGGAGTTTGTGTTCTGTTTGGATATATGTGCTGTATTTTCATCCTCAAACAATATAGCACCGGACGGGTCAGTGACAAAAGAGCTTCAGGGGAGTAACTACACTGACGAACAAACTGGCTGAGAACTCTGGTATTGATAGCTCCATAAACGGTTGGTTTGATAACATATTTGATAAATGGAAAACTATTGTTGTAACTATTCTGGGTGAAGTTATAGCTTCTATGGGTATACTTGTTCTTTGTGGATGTTGTCTTATTTCCTGTGTCTGAGGTTTGGTGAGAAAGGAGATGGAGAAGGTGATTTCCCACAGATGGTGAGATAAGGCCCAATCCTGGACTCCAACCTAGGAATGGAGGATATGACCTACCAGGCTTGGTGGAGTGACACTAGAGGGTGTCTAAAGGGGGCCAAAATATACTTCTCTGTTTGTGTTTTATGTTTTAATAGTCTTATGTTTTGTGTTCTATTAATCCTGTGTTTTATGCTTTATTAATCAAGTTAACCATGTGAATGTTTGTCTTTCCTTATGTGATGGTTTGAAGTTCTTTGATGACTGGTAACAATTTGCAAGTGGGGTGTAGATGGACTGAGGGTTTGAATTTTTAGTATCATTATGGCCTATTAATAAAAGTGTGATTTTTTGTTTGTATTGTATTATAATAAATGACAATCAGTGTTTTCTTATTTTTTGAATCACACCTTATTAGGTGTGAAAAGGGGGACTATTGGGGATTTATTATTCTCCTAAATTGATGGGATGACTAACTTAGAAAGAATGCATTCTTGACTGGGCTAATGTAGGCTGTGACACCTGGCAAGGCTGTGATTGATGTGAAGAGCTGTCTTAGGGGGTAAAATAAGATAAGGATTGTGTCTTCAAATGCTAGACTATAATAGTTCTTTGTGATCTGTGAGCCTTCCTTTGACGTAGGAATGATGTCTAAGGGAACTGGCTCTTCTCACTATGATAGGTTGTTATGATAATCTTGTACCTGGCTGAAGTGTGCAACAAATGGCGCCGAGGAGATGAGACCAACCCCTGAACCAACGGATTGGCTGAGAAAGTTTAAACCACGCTCAAGTCTTTACTCTAATTGGCCAGCAGAGAAGTGGGAAACTTTCTGTCAGAGTATTTGAGTATTGTTTCTGAAACAATGTGTTAGTTGTCTGGGGTGTTCTGCGAGACATCTCAGAGAGCCCGTATATACGAAACATCATATTTACCATTGAAGGTTTTTGCATTAATTAAAATAACTAGTATACCTTAGAAGTCATGTTGACCTCTTTTGTTCCTAATACCAGATTTGAATTGACGCGACTTTGACAGAACAAATCAAGATAAATTGGCAACGAAACAATTAGGACCTCCCAGACCAAATTTAATAATTCAACAGGTTTCTACTAAAGGGGGAAAGTCCTACACCCGAGGATTTTCCAAAAATTGGTACGATCGAAAAACCTGGCTAGCAGGCTGCGATGTAGCTAATGCAGTCTTCTGCTACCCCTGCTTACTCTTTCACCCTGAAGGCGGCACGGCAGACAGCACCGCTTGGACAGCGACTGGTGTAACGGACATGCACCATCTTTCAGAAAAGATTAAGAAACATGAGCTGTCAAAGACCCACATGGATAGCTGTTTGAGATTGTCTGCTTTGGGGAGAGTGAACATTGCCACTCGGAATATCGCAGAAATATGATCAATGGCTCATTCGAGAGAAGACATCCTCCCGAGTTATGACATCGGCCAGTATTGAAATCTAACGATTTTGCGATTCCCTCCTTTCTCTCCCCACTCCCTCCTCTCTCTCCCCACTTTAATTTTTTTTATTTTATTTCACCTTTATTTAACCAGGTAAGCGAGTTGAGAACAAGTTCTCATTTACAACTGCGACCTGGCCAAGATAAAGCAAAGCAGTGCGAAAGAATGCATTCTTGACTGGGCTAATGTAGGCTGTGACACCTGGCAAGGCTGTGATTGATGTGAAGAGCTGTCTTAGGGGGTAAAATAAGATAAGGATTGTGTCTTCAAATGCTAGACTATAATAGTTCTTTGTGATCTGTGAGCCTTCCTTTGACGTAGGAATGATGTCTAAGGGAACTGGCTCTTCTCACTATGATAGGTTGTTATGATAATCTTGTACCTGGCTGAAGTGTGCAACAAATGGCGCCGAGGAGATGAGACCAACCCCTGAACCAACGGATTGGCTGAGAAAGTTTAAACCACGCTCAAGTCTTTACTCTAATTGGCCAGCAGAGAAGTGGGAAACTTTCTGTCAGAGTATTTGAGTATTGTTTCTGAAACAATGTGTTAGTTGTCTGGGGTGTTCTGCGAGACATCTCAGAGAGCCCGTATATACGAAACATCATATTTACCATTGAAGGTTTTTGCATTAATTAAAATAACTAGTATACCTTAGAAGTCATGTTGACCTCTTTTGTTCCTAATACCAGATTTGAATTGACGCGACTTTGACAGAACAAATCAAGATAAATTGGCAACGAAACAATTAGGACCTCCCAGACCAAATTTAATAATTCAACAGGTTTCTACTAAAGGGGGAAAGTCCTACACCCGAGGATTTTCCAAAAATTGGTACGATCGAAAAACCTGGCTAGCAGGCTGCGATGTAGCTAATGCAGTCTTCTGCTACCCCTGCTTACTCTTTCACCCTGAAGGCGGCACGGCAGACAGCACCGCTTGGACAGCGACTGGTGTAACGGACATGCACCATCTTTCAGAAAAGATTAAGAAACATGAGCTGTCAAAGACCCACATGGATAGCTGTTTGAGATTGTCTGCTTTGGGGAGAGTGAACATTGCCACTCGGAATATCGCAGAAATATGATCAATGGCTCATTCGAGAGAAGACATCCTCCCGAGTTATGACATCGGCCAGTATTGAAATCTAACGATTTTGCGATTCCCTCCTTTCTCTCCCCACTCCCTCCTCTCTCTCCCCACTTTAATTTTTTTTATTTTATTTCACCTTTATTTAACCAGGTAAGCGAGTTGAGAACAAGTTCTCATTTACAACTGCGACCTGGCCAAGATAAAGCAAAGCAGTGCGATAAAAACACAGAGTTACATATGGGGTAAAAACAAAACATAAAGTCATAAATACAACAGAAAATACATATACAGTGTGTGCAAATGTAGCAAGTTATGGAGTTAAGGCAATAAATAGGCTATAGTGCAAAATAATTACAATTAGTATTAACAGTGGAATGATAGATGTGCAAGAGATGATGTGCAAATAGAGATACTGGGGTGCAAATAAGCAAAATAAATAACAATATAGGGATGAGGTAGTTGGGTGGGCTAATTTCAGATGGGCTGTGTACAGGTGCAGTGATCGGTAAGGTGCTCTGACAACTGATGCTTAAAGTTAGTGAGGGAGATAAGAGTCTCCAGCTTCAGAGATTTTTGCAATTTGTTCCAGTCATTGGCAGCAGAGAACTTTAAGGAATGGCGGCCAAAGGAGGTGTTGGCTTTGGGGATGACCAGTGAGATATACCTGCTGGAGCGCAAACTACGGGTGGGTGTTGCTATGGTGACCAATGAGCTAAGATAAGGCAGGGATTTGCCTAGTAGTGATTTATAGATGGCCTGGAGCCAGTGGGTTTGGCGACAAATATGTAGTGAGGACCAGCCAACAAGAGCGTACAGGTCACAGTGGTGGGTAGTATATGGGGCTTTGGAGACAAAACGGATGGCACTGTGAAAGACTACATACAATTTGCTGAGTAGAGTGTTGGAGGCTATTTTGTAAATGACATCGCCGAAGTCATGGATCGGTAGGATAGTCAGTTTTACGAGGGCATGTTTGGCAGGATGAGTGAAGGAGGCTTTGTTGCGAAAAAGGAAACCGATTCTAGATTTAACTTTGGATTGGAGATTCTTAATGTGCGTTTGGAAGGAGAGTTTACAGTCTATCCAGACACCTAGGTATTTGTAGTTGTCCACATACTCTAGGTCAGACCCGTTGAGTGTAGTGATTCTAGTTGGGTGGGCGGGTGCCAGCAGCGTTCGATTGAAGTTTTACTAGAGTTTAAGAGCAGTTGGAGGCTACTGAAGGAGTGTTGTATGGCATTGAAGCTCGTTTGGAGGTTTGTTAACACAGTGTCCAATGAAGGGCCAGATGTATACAAAATGGTGTCGTCTGCGTAGATGTGGATCTGAGAGTCACCAGCAGAAAGGGCGACATCATTGATATACACAGAGAATAGAGTCGGCCTGGGAATTGAACCCTGTGGCACCCCCATAGAGACTGCGATAGGTCCAGACAACAGGCCCTCCGATTTGACACATTGAACTCTAATTGAACACCACTCAATCCTCTCTCTCCCCACTCCCTCCTTTCTCTCCCCACTCCCTACTCTCTCGCTCCACTCCCTCCTCTCCGTCCCCTCCCCTCCTCTCTCTCCCCACTCCCTCCACTCTCCTTGTTCTCTCTCCTCTCTCTCTCACACTCTCTCTCTCTTTCTAGTTCTCTCTCTCTTCCTGACATATAGCATCAGGCCTGTTGATCTTGACTCAGGTCACAGACCTCTATCATTGGAACAGACCTGAGTCTGTGACCTGATCACTCACACAACAAAGGACAGAACAGAAAAAGGTCTGATAAACTACAGTTCCTCACAATAAAATGACAGCTCTTAAGATTGTTTAAAAAGAAAGAGCAGCTCTATACGACATTCAAACTAATTGTTTTGAGCTGATAGTAACTCCAGGTCCAATTCATTAAGACAGGCCTTGGAAGGCATTAAAAAAGTCCCTAGTTGTGGATCTCATCAAGGAGTTAGTCCAAAGTGTCTCAGTGTGGCTTTGTGTAAAGACATTCCCCTGAATGTGTAGGTGTGTGCGGGGTGTGTGTTTTGTGGCATCTAGCATTTACCCCCCCCCTCCAACAGATGACCAATATAAAACATATAAATAGGTCATTTAGCAGACGCTCTTATCCAGAGCGACTTACAGGAGCAATTAGGGTTAAGTGCCTTGCTCAAGGGCACATCGACAGGTTTTTCACCTAGTCGGCTCGGGGATTAGAACCAGCAACCTTTCGGTTACTGGCACAACGCTCTTAACCACTAAGCTACCTGCCGCCCCTATATATAATATATACTCTCTTTCATTTACATAGAGACATATACAATCAATCATTGACACACTGAATATACAACAGTCAGATGCATGACACCATCACAACCTAACTGATATTAGTGCCTGTCCCCAGATGGACAATTATGCTACAGTAAAGTATATTTACAGGTGATAACGTCATTGTCCTGCTTTGAGACAGATTTTTACTGTCTGCTTCCAGTTGTATTTTCTTTTACTAGCCCTGTAAATGATCATATATCTTACAATATCAAATCATATCTCAGTAACTGTCACAAGTGTATATGGCTATGCTCTGTCCCCTCCCCTCCCATCTCTCCCCACTCCCTCCTCTCTCCCCTCCCCTCCCCCCTCCCCTCCCCTCCTCTCTCTCTCTCTCTCTCTACTCCTCTCTCGCTCTCTCTCTCTCTCTCTACTCCTCTCTCTCTTTCTATCTCTCTCTACTCCTCTCTCTCCCCCCCTCTCTCTCTCGCTCTGCTCCTCTCTCTCTCTCTCCCCACTCCCTCCTCTCTCCCTTCCCTCCTCTCTCTCCCCACTCCCTCCTCTCTCCGCCCTCCTCTCTCTCCACACTCCATCCTCTCTCCCTTCCCTCCTCTCTCTCCCCACTCCCTCCTCTATCTCAGTAACTGTCATAAGTGTATATCAGTATAACAGCATCCTACCTGTGCTCCAGAACAGGATCATCAATATCACTGCAGGTATCATATCTTTCTCTAACTGGGGCTCCACTGAGCTATACAAGTCTACTGTCATGAAGAGGGGACTGAAGAGTGGAAAATACTGCTAGGCTATATGACTTCTATCTTATTAGTTCATTAGGTCTTTGATGTGAAATAAACTTCTTAGCAACTTATCTTGGATCACTGGTTGAACTCAGCTAAATACAGCAAAATGATGTTTTGAAAACCCCCACTGGAAACTGCTGACAGAGCAGCAAAGTTCACATAGTGTGTGCTATAATATCTTAAATTATCATCAGTTCTTGACTTGGGAAAGTCACATCAAACTTTCTACTGCTTGAGTTCACCTCTTATAGAATATTGGTTAATGTTCCAGCACCTAAATATAAACAGTACCAGCACCCAAAATGAGTACTGATGAGGTCTCATGTTAGAGCAGGAGAAGGGGGGATGTGGTGTAGAAGCTAGAGGTCTGTTACCCAAGTCAACTCAACAGGCCTAAAACTGTGAAGGACCTAGGCGTTACTCTTGACCCTGATCTCTCTTTTGACGAACATATCAAGACTGTTTCAAGGACAGCTTTTTTCCATCTACGTAACATTGCAAAAATCAGAAATTTTCTGTCCAAAAATGATGCAGAAAAATTAATCCATGCATTTGTTACTTCTAGATTAGACTACTGCAATGCTCTATTTTCCGGCTACCCGGATAAAGCACTAAATAAACTTCAGTTAGTGCTAAATACGGCTGCTAGAATCCTGACTAGAACCAAGAAATTTGATCATATTACTCCAGTGCTAGCTTCCCTACACTGGCTTCCTGTTAAGGCAAGGGCTGATTTCAAGGTTTTACTGTTAACCTATAAAGCGTTACATGGGCTTGCTCCTACCTATCTTTTTCCGAGTTGGTCCTGCCGTACATACCAATACGTACGCTACGGTCACAAGACGCAGGCCTCCTAATTGTCCCTAGAATTTCTAAGCAAACAGCGGGAGGCAGGGCTTTCTCCTATAGATCTCCATTTTTATGGAACAGTCTGCCTACCCATGTGAGAGACGCAGACTCGGTCTCAACCTTTAAGTCTTTACTGAAGACTTATCTCTTCAGTAGGTCATATGATTGAGTGTAGTCTGGCCCAGAGTGTGAAGGTGAACGGAAAGGCTGGAGCAACGAACAGCCCTTGCTGTCTCTGCCAGGCCGGTTCCCCTCTCCACTGGGGTTCTCTGCCTCTAACCCTGTTGCAGGGGCTGAGTCACTGGCCTGCTGGTGCTCTTTCATGCCGTCCCTGGGAGGGGTGCGTCACTTGAGTGGGTTGAGTTACTGACGTGATCTTCCTGTCTGGGTTGGCGCCCCCCCCCCCCTTGGTTTGTGCTGTGGTGGAGACCTCTGTGGGCTATACTCGGCCTTGTCTCAGGATTGTAAGTTGGTGGTTGGGGATATCCCTCTAGTGGTGCGGGGGCTGTGCTTTGGCGGAGTGGGTGGGGTTATATCCTTCCTGTTTGGCCCTGTCCGGGGGTTTCTTCGGATGGGGCCACAGTGTCTCCGGACCGCTCCTGTCTCAGCCTCCAGTATTTATGCTGCAGTAGTTTATGTGTCGGGGGGCTGGGGTTAGTTGGTTATACCTGGAGTACTTCTCCTGTCTTATCCAGTGTCCTGTGTGAATTTAAGTATGCTCTCTCTAATTCTCTCGTTCTCTCTTTCTCTCTGAGAACCTGAGCCCTAGGACCATACGTCAGGACTACCGGGCATGATGACACCCTGCTGCCCCCAGTCCGCCTGGCCTTGCTGCTATTCCAGTTTCAACTGTTCTGCCTGCGGCTACGAAACCCCTACCTGTCCCAGACCTGCTGTTTTCAACTCTAAATGATCGGCTATGAAAAGCCAACTGAGAGACCTGAGCCCTAGGACCATACGTCGGGACTACCGGCCGTGGTGACTCCTTGCTATCCCCAGTCCGCCTGGCCTTGCTGCTATTCCAGTTTAAACTGTTCTGCCTGCGGTTATGGAACCCCTACCTGTCCCAGACCTGCTGTTTTAAACTCTAATGATCGGCTATGAAAAGCCAACTGAGATTTATTCCTGATTATTATTTGACCATGCTTGTCACTTATGAACATTTTTGAACATCTTGGCATGGTTCTGTTATAATCTCCACCCGGCACAGCCAGAAGAGGACTGGCCACCCCTCATAGCCTGGTTCCTCTCTAGGTTTCTTCCTAGGTTTTGCCTTTCTAGGGAGTTTTTCCTAGCCACCGTGCTTCTACACCTGCATTACTAGCTGTTTGGGGTTTTAGGCTGGGTTTCTGTACAGCACTTCGAGATATTAGCTGATGTAAGAAGGGCTATATAAAATAAAATTGATTGCTATATGTCAGGGTCAGGCTGGGCTGGGCCAAGAGTGGAAAAGGTTACTGGTTATGATGACATCACTTGTGAGAAGTCAGTGATAATAATATTTTTCTCTCTCCCATCTCTCCCTCTACCCCTTTCTTCTCCCCTTTCCCTCCCACTCTCAACATCTGCCACATTACTCTCTTCCTCCTCCCTCCCTCCCTCCCCTCTCTCTCCCCTCCCCTCCTCAAATATATATTATATAATGTAAGGGGAGGAAAAAGAAGAGGGGAAGAGGGGGAGAGTAGGAGAGGAGAGTGGGGAGAGGAGGAGAGAGGGAGAGGGGGTTGAGAGAGGGAGGAGGAGGAAGGGGAGAGGAGGAGAGGAGGGAGGAGGAGAGGAGAGGAGAGGGGGAGAGAGGGAGAAGAGGTGAGGGTGGAGAGGGGGAGAAAGGGAGAATAGGAGAGGGGAGAGGAGGAGAGGGGGAGAGGAGCAGAGAGGGAGAAGAGGAGAGGGAGAGAGGGGAGAGAGGAAGAGGAGAGAGAGGGGGGAGAGAGGAAGAGGGGGAGAGGGGGAGAGGAAGAGAGAGGGAGAGGAGGAGAGGAGGAGGAGAGAGGTAGAGGAGGAGAGGGGGGAGAGGAGCAGAGAGGGAGAAGAGGAGAGGGGGAGAGGAGGAGAGGAGAGGGGGAGGGGGAGAGAGGGAGAAGAGGAGAGGGGGAGAGGGAAGAAGAGGAGGGGGAGAGGGTGAGAGAGGGAGAAGAGGAGAGGGGAGAGGAGGAGAGGGGGGAGAGAAGGAAGAGGAGGAGAGGGGAGAGGAGGAGAGAGGGAGAGGAGGAGAGGGGGAGAGGAGGAGAGAGGCAGAGGAGGAGGGAGAGGGGGAGAGGGAGAGAAGAGAGGAGAGGGGAGAGAGGGAGAAGAGGAGAGGTGAGAGGGGGAAGAGGGAGAAGAGGAGAGGGGAGAGGGGGAGAGGGGAGAAGAAAAGAGAGGGGGGAGAGATGGCGAGAGGGAGAGGAGGAGAAGGAGAGAGGAGCAGAGAGGGAGAAGAGGAGAGGAGGAGAGGAGAGGAGGGGGGGAGAGGGGGAGAGAGGGAGAAGAGGAGAGGTGGAGATGGGGAGTGATGGAGAAGAGGAGAGGGGGAAAGGGGGAGAGGAGAGGAGAGGGGAGAGAGGGAGAAGAAGAGAGGAGGAGAGGAGAGGAGGGGGGAGAGGAGGAGAGAGGGAGAAGATGAGAGGGTGGAGAGAGGAAGTGATGGAGAAGAGGAGAGGGGGAAAGGGGGAGAGGGGGAGAGGAGAGGGGGAGAGGGGGAGAGGGGAGAGAGGGAGAAGCAGGAGAGGGTGGAGATGGGGAGAGAGTGAGAAGAGGAGAGGGGGGAGCGGGGAGAGGGGGAGAACAGGAGAGGTGGAGAAGAGGAGATGGGGAGAGGTGGAGAGAGGGAGAGGAGAGGGGGAGAGAGGGAGAGGGAGGGGGAGGGGGTAGAGAGGGAGAGGTGGAGAGGGGGGGAGAGGAGGAGATAAGGAGAGGGGGAGAGGGGGAGAGGGGGAGAAGAGGAGAGGGTGGAGAGAGGTAGAGAGGGAGAAGAGGAGAGGGGAGGGGGAGAGGGGGAGAAAGGGTAAAGAGGCTAGGGGGACAAGCGGGG
>NW_028160175.1:0-22225 GCF_964263955.1 Coregonus lavaretus
TCTCTCTGATGGCTTTGTTATGGAAGCTTTGGGAATCGCTTCCTTTTAGGTGGTTGTAGAATTTAACGGCTCTTTTCTGGATTTTGATCATTAGCGGGTATCGGCCTAATTCTGCTCTCTCTCTCTCTCTCTCTCTCTCTCTCTCTCTCTCTCTCTCTCTCTCTCTCTCTCTCTCTCTCTCTCTCTCTCTCTCTCTCTCTCTCTCTCTCTCTCTCTCTCTCTCTCCTCTCTCTCTCTCTCTCTCTCTCTCTCTCTCTCTCTCTCTAGAACCCTAGAGTCTCTGTATGAAGAGCTGGTGCTGGAAGGCATTTTGATTAGACCCATGAACATCAAGCTCTCTGAGTACATTGGTACAGTACTGACATCTCACACACGCATACATATAAAAGAGATTGACATGTCAGTGACTTAGGTCTGGCTTCAGTCAATTGGATAATGCTTAGTTACAGCTATATGAATGTTGTGTATGTGCTTATGTGTGTGTATGCCAGTGGAGGCTCCTCAGAGGACGAATGGGGAGGACCATCCTCCTCAGTGAATTTCATAAAGATTTTAATTGTAAAACATTAAAAAAGTTATCCTTTTTAGATAAAACTATACTAAATATAATCACATGTCACCAAATAACTGATAAAAACACACTATTTTGCAAAGAAGGTCTACAGTAGTCTCAACAGCACTCTGTATGGTAGCACCATGGTGTAGCCAGAGGACAGCTAGCTTCCGTCCTCCTCTGGGTACATTGACTTCAATACAAAACCTAGGAGGCTCATGGTTCTCACCCCCTTCCATAGACTTACACAGTAATTATGACAACTTCCGGAGGACATCCTCCAGCCTATCAGAGCTCTTGCAGTATGAACTGACATGTTGTCCACCCAATCAAAGGATCAGAGAATTAATATAGTACTGAAAGCATAAACTACAGCTAGCTAGCACTGCAGTGTATGAAATGTGGTGAGTAGTTGACTCAAAGAGAGAGAAAGACAATAGTTGAACAGTTTTGAACAAATTAATTTCTTCCAAAATGAAGGCGAAGCAAGAGAGAAATAGAGAGATTTCACTTTTTTTTTCACTTTCAGTTTCACTAGCAAATGCAGCTAGCTAGTTTAGCCTACTGAAACATCCTGCTCAAACAGAGAGATGCTATGTTAGCTAGCTGGCTATGACTTTCCAACACAGCACTGGAACTCTTTCAAGTCAAGGTAAGCTTTTGGTATTAATCATTTATTGCCACCGGGGCCCGCCGGTGTAACTGCTTACTGACTGTACACTGTAACGTTACTGCATGATTGTAGCGGGTTTACTAACTGGTTAGTTCTATTAGCTATGCTGACTATGACGTTACTTTAGCTAATATGGTGACAACGATGTAGGCTGTTTGTTGAGGTTTGGCTTGGAAATGTTTTTTCGACTGGTCACATACAGCAGATTTGTTGTGCATTGTCCACAAGCGAAGGGAAGAGAAGGAATACAACGTGGCTGTTATGAGAGTGAACTGTATTCATTCCGCCGATTCTGTTGAAAAACATTTATTAAACGGAAGCAAACGGAACAAAACGGGGATAAACATACCTGAATTTGTCTAATAGAAACTCTCGTTTGCAACTGTTGGACTAATGATTACACCCTATATCAAGTCGGTATTGAATGTCACTGTCTGTCACCTCAAATTTGTCTCTCGACCTGTGTGCACCTACGTTGTAAACTTTCATTCATAGGCTAGCTTGTAGCAACCTATGATGGGTTTAGGGAACATTAGAGTATCATGTAGTAGCCTAAACCTATCACTTTTACATTGAACTGGGTGAATGGAATATGAATGACAGTCATCCAATATGCTGTAATAGAAATAAGGCCATGCTTATTTTAAAAAAACGGCCTACCTCATCTTAAACGTCACTGACCGTTACTGGTGTCTGCTTGCTTTGGTGTGTGTGTATATGAAAGGGTGTGTTTGCGCACGAGTGCCTAGCAGGGCCAGCTGGATATCAGACAGGGAGCCTGCCTCATCTCCACAGGGATTTATGACTCAATATCCCACTCTGTGCCTCACTCACTCCGTGCCTCCCGCCCTAGATCTCTCGCTGGGGCCATGTTGCAACAAGAGTCAGGATGACACCACACTCTATCATGTTGAACAGACAGACACACGCGTGCTTGGCTCCCCCAAGGCTCCCCAAAGCCTGTTACTGTTGGTTTTAATTATATCCACATACTGTGCCTTTGATGTTGGGAGGGAGTTTGGAATGATTGAGGCGAAGAGTTCGCCAAAGGGTCACAGAGAAATAATTTAGATGTTGGCGTGTTGTCCAGGATAGAGGCCTAAATACCTCCCCTTATTTCACTTCTAGCTATAGTATAACTAGATGCCTTAGGGGCTCCTGAATTACAGCCAATAAATGTCTTAGTTTCATTAGTACAGGTTTCTGCTGAGTTGATCTATGTTTGATGATATGCATCAGCCAATGTACAAAGAGCAAATTCCATACCTCAAAGAACAAGACTATTGTCTGATGGATGTCTGAGTTCCCTCCCTCCCTCCCTCCCTCCCTCCCTCCCTCCCTCCCTCCTCCCCCTCTCCCCTCCAGGTGAGTTCAGCTACCTGGGTACGACCCTGCGCCAGGCAGACATTGAGCCCATGCCCTCTCTGTCAGACGTCAGACAGCTCATTGCCCTTTATGGGATCCTGCCTCTGGGTGAGTGAGAGAGAGCCCATCCCATCCACACTCATCATTGTGACTGTGATCACATCACCCCACAACCTGGCCGCGCCAGTCTGATACCACATCACCCCACAACCTGGCCGCGCTAGTCTGATTCATACTTATTGTACTTGCAACACACACACACACACACACACACACACACACACACACACACACACCTTACATACTATACAGTATAACATTACTCACTAATATCTGGATGTGTGAGCTGGATCAATTATTTATTGCATCCCTCTTCTAAAGCCACCTTCCTTTGATGTCATATGGCCTATGATAACAGTTAGGGTTAATTAATGATGTCTATATGAAAGTCAGTTCAGGACTGCTTTCCTATGAAGCAATTTGACTGAGAGGTACTAGAATTGATCCCGACCACCTCATAATCCACCTCAGTGCCCTGCCCATGTCTCCCTGCTGTGCCAGGATTAAGAGTGGGCACAACAGCTCCCAGAGACAGAAAGGGAAACCCTAGAGAGCCACGGCTGGCATGGCATGAATTTTTCAGAGTAGAGTGTGTGTGATATGTATGAGTGTGTGAGAGGTGTGTGTGTGTGTGGCCTTGTGAACTGTGTGTGACCCTGGCTGCTCTTAACCAGCAGCTTTGATCCTTCAGTCACTCTCTCCTGGCTGTGCCTTTCTGTCACTGTGTCTCTGCCACCACTATGCTAGAGCTGCAGAACACAGGGGTGTCAGGTAACAGTGGTCCAGAACCCAGAATAGAATAGAACAGAACAGTGAAAACAAACAATACCAGAAGAGAGTAGAGTAGAGTAGAGTAGAGTAGAACAGAATAGAACAGAATAGGACAGAATAGAACAGAACAGAACAGATTAGAATATTCCACACCACTGGATAATCTAGAAGCAGCACCTGGGCTGAAGCTAATCCAGGGATCCTAATGGTAATAGGATACAACTCACTGACGTTCACCCCAACCCTGAAGGGACGTGATCTTTCTCCCCAACACGTCTCATGTCACTCGGCGTTAAGAACCACCACCACCACCACCAATACATCACAACCACCACCATCATCACCACCACCACCACCATCACCACCCCCACCAATACATCACCACCACCACCACCACCAATACATCACAACCACCACCATCATCACCACCACCACCACCATCACCACCCCCACCAATACATCACCACCACCACCACCACCACCACCACCAATACATCACAACCACCACCATCATCATCATCACCAACACCACCATCACCACCACCACCAACACCACCATCACAACCACTACCACTACCACCACCATCATTACTAACCATCTGCCTTATGTAACCATACCATAACATATCATACTAATTTGTTACATTTAGTCTGAGACCAGGCTGACCATCATCA
This sequence comes from Coregonus lavaretus, assembly GCF_964263955.1. Lineage (NCBI taxonomy): Eukaryota > Metazoa > Chordata > Actinopteri > Salmoniformes > Salmonidae > Coregonus > Coregonus lavaretus. The sequence goes on from NW_028160175.1 coordinate 4,098, forward strand.
CCACCACTACCACCACCATCACCATCATCACTCACACCATCACATCCCATCACAACCATCATTACCACCACCACCATCACCACTACCACCATCACCACCATCATCACAACCACCATCACCACCATCATCAACACCATCACAACCACCATCACCACCACCTCCTCAACCATCACCATCACAACCACCACCACCATCACCATCACCACCACCTCCTCCACCACCATCATCACCACCACTAACCATCTGTCTTATTTAACCATACCAAACATAACATATCATACTAATTTGTTACATCTAGTCTGAGGCCAGGCTGACCATAATCACCACCACCATCACCTGCTACAGTTTATTTATATCTGCACTGTGTACACACAACACTGCCTAAGCTTCCACCTCTTATTGTGAAATGAATCACAATAGGACATTGTTGGGTTTTGTTGTTCCCAGAACTTTATTCTCATTCTCACCAAGAGTCGGCTCAGTTTCAGCTACTCTATGATGATTCAGTGATTCCTTAGAGACTGGTTTGGTTTTTTGCAATAGTCCTTCTGAAGTATAAGCATTGGATAATGGAATTGACAATAGTTTGAACTATGATATACTGTATAATGGGGTCAGTAGGTCAGTCAGGAGGTAGTCTGGCTAGTTCGTATCCTTGGTGGAGAGATATCTCTGTGGACTCCCTTTGTTAGCGATTCACAGCCAATTGTCCAGACTGGCTTCTATCTCATTCTCAGTGAAGTGTCTGAGACATTTGGTGTACCACTTGGAGAGATTACACAAGGACTAGATGAAAAGTTTGCACCTGTTATTTTCACAAGAAAGCGACAACATTTGAACTTGATAGCGATCCTTATTTGAACCTGTTTTACATTATTGTTCAAGCTTCTACGTTTCATTTTCTATGGAAAAGGACAAGTGCACGTGTTGCACTAGTCAGTTGATCGGCTAATCTGTCCCAGATGGGTTAGAGGCAGGAAAGAGATCATCATTAGGCCTTAATGGGAGGAGTAGTCTTCTAATCAGGGCTCGTAGTGTACCTAATGAACTAACACTGTGATCTGATCTAACGGAGAGAGAAGTAACCCAACAAACAGCCTGCAGCATAGAAGGAAAGAGATCAGAGGCCAGAGCCTGTTGCCAGCTATTGTAGTTTTAATGAGTTCCGGTCAGAGCAGCAGGAGTGGGACTTCTTGGCTGGACCTACCCCAGGGACGGGAGGGGATTCCTGGGGACACGGGTTACACGGCTGCACCTGCTCTGGGTCTGTGGGTCTAGAGGTTAATGGAGGGGTGTTGTGAGTGGATGTGTTTGCTCTCACGCTTTGTGTCCTGGCCACTGTCCAGCCTGGACTTTTAATCACGGTTAGTATCAGAGAGCACACAATGCTCCAGCCTCACCCCAGCCTCACCCCAGCCTCACCCCAGCCTCAACCCACCCTCAGCCCAGCCTAAGCCCCAGCCCAGCCTCACCCTCAGCCTCACCCCAGCCTCAACCCACCCTCAACCCACCCTCAGCCCAGCCTCACCCCAGCCTCACCCCAGCCTCAGCCCAGCCTCACCCTCAGCCTCAACCCTACACCAACTTCAGCCCAGACTTAGACCACCCTCACCCTCACTCCAGCCTTAGCCCAGCCTCACCCTAAGCCCACCCTCACCCCACCCTCAGTCCACCCTCATCCCACCCTCAGTCCAACCTAACCCCAGCCTAAACCCAGTCTCAGCCCCAGCCCAGCCTCATCCAGCTGGGTAATTAAACTATTGTTCCCTGTGGTAGGAGGTTAACCTGGCTTAATCAGTTAATAACAGTTCAACAGCACTGCTGCTGCTGAGGGCCTCAGAGACCCCACAGGGCTACCAACACCTATGGTGACCTTATGGCTCTATTCAAACCACATCGCGGAAGTTCAGCTTTACACTGTGATTGAAATTTAAAGGCAATGTTCCCGCTTTAGCAGAGACTGCATTCACGGTAAACGCTGCATATGTCGTCTCTATCGGAAATTAGTTTTACATTTCTATCGCGGAATCTGTAACGCTTCAGCTTTACAGATTGAATAGAGCCCTTAGTCTCACAGGTTCATGGTTGCTGCTGTGTTGTCCTACTACTAGTGTATTCACAGCTTGGCTCAGTACAGTCTGGAGGTTACATTATACAGTCCTATCCTGGTCCGGCCCGGTTGCCACCCAACCATCACCATTTATATGTTATTATCCTCTCTCTCTCGCCATTCCTCCTCCTTCTCTCTCTTTCTCTCTCTTTCTCTCTCTCGCCATTCCTCTCTCTCTCTCTCTCTCTCTCTCTCGCCATTCCTCTCTCTCTCTCTCTCGCCATTCCTCTCTCTCTCTCGCCATTCCTCTCTCTCTCTCTCTCTCTCTCTCTCTCTCTCTCTCTCTCTCTCTCTCTCTCTCTCTCTCTCTCTCTCTCTCTCTCTCTCTCTCTCCTTCTCTCTTTCTCTCTCTCTCTCTCTCTCTCTCTCTCTCTCTCTCTCTCTCTCTCTCTCTCTCTCTCTCTCTCTCTCAGGTTCCCAGTCTGTCCATCAGAAGGCTCCCCTGATGAAGACTCTGCTGCTGGCTGGTCCTGGGGGCGTAGGGAAGAGGATGCTGGTCCATGCTCTGTGCACTGAGACCGGGGCCAACCTCTTCAACCTGTCCCCCAGAAACCTGGCTGGGAAGTACCCTGGCAGGAGCTGCCTCCAGTACCTACTGCACATGGTCTTCAAGGTGGGCACCACACTGGGCACATCAATTTTACCATTGCATTCAAGTCACTATACGTTTTAGACACTTGCATTTTTTATTTTTTTTATCTGCTACAATGAAGACAGGAGTGATTGACAGAATGCATAAAAATGGGCACATGTAGGAGGGGAGAGGTCATTGTCTGGTTTGATTCAGATAGTATATGCACACATACTGTATGCCCCACAAAAACCATTTGGCTGTGTACATGATTCATTATCTGTGTTGTGAATGAAATGCCTGCGGTTGTAGTCAGGAATAAGCTGCAATATGAGCTTGATGTCGCTATATGTTGCTATGTCAGCTTGATGTTGCTATGTGTTGCTATGTCAGCTTGATGTTGCTATGTCAGCTTGATGTTGCTATGTGTTTCTATGTCAGCGTGATGTTGCTATGTGTTTCTATGTCAGCTTGATGTTGCTCTGTGTTGCTATGTCAGCTTGATGTTCCTATGTGTTTCTATGTCAGCTTGATGTTGTTATGTGTTGCTATGTCAGCTTGATGTTGCTAAGTGTTGCTATGTCAGCTTGATGTTGCTATGTGTTTCTATGTCAGCTTGATGTTGCTATGTGTTGCTATGTGAGCTTGATGTTGCTATGTCAGCTTGATGTTGCTATGTGTTGCAATGTCAGCTTGATGTTGCTTTGTGTTGCTATGTCAGCTTGATTTTGCTCTGTGTTTCTATGTCAGCTTGATTTTGCTCTGTGTTTCTATGTCAGCTTGATGTTGCTATGTGTTGCTATGTCAGCTTGATTTTGCTCTGTGTTGCTATGTCAGCTTGATGTTGCTATGTGTTGCTATGTCAGCTTGATGTTGCTATGTCAGCTTGATGTTGCTATGTGTTGCTATGTCACCCAGATGATCAACACAGTTGTCTATCGGTCAACACAGTTTTTGTTCACGGTTACACTGTGACATTCTGCACCACTGACTCATCTGAGACATGGGGGGGAGACATGGGGGGGAGACATGGGGGGAGAGAGAGAGACATGGGGGAGAGAGAGAGACATGGGGGGAGAGAGAGATTTGTCTTGCTTGGACACCTCTCTATGCAGCTGTCTTGAGAGGCAAACAAACCAGGAGCCCATAGCCACATTGTTCTGAATCTGGCCTGTCAGCACCTAGGTCGGCACCCTCTCTAAGTGCATGTTGAGATCAGGAGCGTGTCCTGACAGCACTTCCTGCTTGCTGAGGCAGTGTTGGTTTCTAAAAGGCTTGTAACATTTGGGTTTGACTGCCTCCCTCACCCCAAGTTGTTTTTGCCAATGCCAGCCATGGAAACACTGCAAGTCCACAATGCAGTATCTCCAAAGGCCTGTATGTGTCATAACTAACGACTTACTAACTCCTCTTCCTCCCCTTTGGGACAAAAGGCAATAATGAGCTCTTTCCACCGCTTTCTGTCCTTGGCCACGTGTTGTGCCTCGTCACACGAGATGTTCATCTTGGCCAGCTCGTCCGTCACCGTTCTGCGCCAGGTAGTTTTAGGCCTCACAGGTCTTCTTCTCCCTGGTAGAGTCCACCTTTTTGGGATGCCATCTTGTTCCTTCTGGAGAACATGGCCAAGCCAACACATTCGTCTGATCTTGATTTGATGGGTGATGCTCTGGCTTTTGGACTTCCTTTAGAGTTTGTGCTTGGTGATGTTATTTGGCCTGAAAATGCAGCAAATTCTTCAGGGGAATCCATTATGGAATGCCTCAATCTTCTTCATGTCCGCTTTGATGACCCGCCTGCATTCAGACCAATACAACAGGATGGACTTTACATTGCTGAATAACAGAGAACATTTTTTATGTACTCTTTGGTCACACTTTATTTGGATAGTCCATCTGTAGATGCTCTACAAACTATCTGTTGATAAGCAACTGACTATCTGTTGATAAGCAACTGCTTGCTAAGGTTACGTTAAGATTAGGGTAAGGCTTAGAATAAGGATTAGGGTAAGGTTTATAATAAGGGTTGGGGTAAGGGCTAAGTTTAGGGTTAGGATAAGGGTTATGGTTAGGGCTAGGGTAAGGAGATACTCTGTAGTTTAAATGTTACTGATAGTCTAGTTAATGTACGATTTGTGTGTGGGTGTTATTTTGTTTGTGTGTCTGTGTGAGACTGTTACTGATGTTTCTGCTGGTTAGACTGTTTGTTTTGTTGAGGTTACTAATTTGCCCGTATGTGAGAGAGTTGTCAGGGGGAGAGTTGTTTGTACATTGGCGTTAATGTGCGTGGGTGAAATAATAGATGTGACGGTTGCTTCTCTGTGTTGCTTTGTTTTGCTGTGGCAGGTGGCTCGCCAGCTGCAGCCCTCTGTAATATGGATCGGAGATGCAGAGAAAACCTTTTATAAGAAAGTCCCAAAGCCGGAGAAAGAGGTACATTTTCTACACAACAGCAACATATCTCAATACCAGTGTTCATTTTGTCAACAAAAATGGTGAATGAAATATTCGGCAAACACATATTTTTCAGTGGCAATTGACGAGACTATAACTGACTAAATAGAACCAGATTTTTTTTATTTTTTTATTGTAGTTGACTAAAACGAGACGAGACGAAATTATCTCTGTGACTAAAATCTGGTGGACTGAACAAGAGTTTTTGGAGAGATTGAGAGCTTTTCAGTGAGAAGCACAATTAATATTAGCAGAACAGATGCACAGTGCAGTTGTGTTCAGCAGTGGGAAGGACGCACCACACCCGGCACACACAGTCTAGCCTACATCAGCTGGTGAGCTGCGGGGGAGCAAGCGATGTGTGTGGGCAGACAGGCTCCACTCCGGCTCCGCCTCCGATTATACACATCGCGCAGGCGACTCTGTTGCTTCCTCGTAGCTAGCAAGTCACCACAAGCCTTCTAGTTAGATACCCTTTGCCTGGTTAAGAAACACAAGATGCTTTACAAAATGAAAAACAATAGCAGCATTAAGTTTAATAGTAAAACAACAGTCTAGCTATGTTTTTCTCTCCCTTGAGTATAGAAACGTTTTTTGAATTTGTAGCCTCGCTCAACTCTCACACTTTCCCCACTGCGTTTCATAGCCAGGTTCTGTAGCCAACGTGCTAGCCAAGTCTCCCTCTTTTCCTCCGAGAAAACGGCTCTATTCTAGCCATTACCTTTCAAAGGATATGACTCATATTACCAGCGCTACGTTTCTTTCCTTTCTATCATGCATTGGCAGGCCGTTCTAAAACTAGGCTACTTGCGGACTCGATTGGGACTCGAGGTTAAGTGAATCGACTACGTCACTGGGTGAAACAGTCATTAGCTCCCATTCAAAGTCATTAGTCCTCCTACTACTTCTGGACATCAATGCCTGTGGAACGTTGATAACAATGACATCACAGAGTGACAACACATACTACTTTACCAATACTTCACAGCACTATCTGGTGATTGTGCTTCTCTCTCTCTCCCTCTGAGCTTGTGTGTGCCTGAAATGGAAGGGGTCTGAATACTTTCCGAATGCACTGTATGTAATATCTATGTAGGCTGAATGAAGAATTTACATGGCCAGATAATTGTTATATATTCTTATATTTATGTTGGTAGGACAAGGCTATGTCTGTTTAGTCACATGGAAGTCAGTGATTTATGTTTACTATAGGTTAATGAGGCAATACAAATGTGATGTGATAAAATGAAAGGGCATTTAGTTGACTAAAATGGCCCACTGTTTTTGTCATTTTGACAATAACTAGACTAAATCATTATTCAAATGACAGAAATTTGACTAAGACTTAATGATATTTTAGTCAAAATGACTAAGACTAGACTAAATCTAAAAAACTGTGCCAAAATTACCACTGCTCAATACCAGCCCTCGGCACTCTACACTGCACATTTACAAACAGTGTAATCAAGGGACTTGTTTTGACAAAAATGTTTACATAGCAGATTGTCAGGTATCCTTCTACATTATTTTATTGTTTGTGAATTAACTAAAGTGGGACCCACATCCATTGTTGGGTAACATGGGTTATATGAGTTGACAGCTGTGAGCAATTGAAAATGTACAAATGAGTTAGTTTATGCTGCCCTCATGTGGCAAGTCATAACTCTCAACCCCCCCCCCCCCCTCCTCTCTCTCTCTCTCCCATTCCTCCCTCTCTCTCTCTCTCTCTCTCTCTCTCCCACTCCTCCCCCTCTCTCTCTCCATCTCGCTCTCTCTCTCCCACCTCTCTCTCTCTCTCTCTCTCTCCCACTCCTCCCTCTCTCTCTCTCCCACTCCTCCCTCTCTCTCTCTCTCCCACTCCTCACCCCCTCTCTCTCTCTCTCTCTCTCTCTCTCTCCTCTTCCTCTCCACTTCCTTTTCATCTCTCCCGCTCAATTTCAATTGAATTTAAGGGCATTATTGGCATGTGAAACATATGTTTACATTGCCAAAGCAAGTGAAATAGATAATAAACAAAGGTGAAATAAACAATACAAAAAAAAATAACAGTAAACATCACACTCACAAAAGTTCCAAAAGAATAAAGACATTTCAAATGTCATATTATGTATATATACAGTGTTGTAACGATGTCCAAATAGTTAAAGTACAAAAGGGAAAATAAATAAACATAATTATGGGTTGTATTTAAAATGGTGTTTGTTCTTCACTGGTTGCCCTTTTCTTGTGGCAACAGGTCACAAATCTTGATGCTGTTTCTCTCTCCTCTCTCTCTCTCTGTCCTCTCTCCCTCTCTAGATGGAGCCTAAGCGTCTGAAGAAGGACCTAGTAAAGGTGTTGAAGTCCATAAAGCATGAGGATCGTGTTCTGGTCGTAGGGACGTCCCGGAGGCCCTTTGACGCAGACCTCAAGCCCTTCTGTAAAGTCTATAGGAAGATCATCCTCATCCCCAGACCTGACTACGCCTCCAGACTGGGTGGGTTGTCTATAGTGGTTTATAGTGGTCTATAGTGGCCTATAGTGGTTTATAGTGGTTTATAGTGGTCTATATTGGTCTATAGTGGTCTATAGTGGGTTATAGTAGTCTATAGCTGGGCCAACCTGATGGCTATGGCCAAATAGAATCTGTGGCGGTTTCATTCCCTGAAGCCACCTAGAAATTGATATGAAAAATACTGGTGGAATGAATTCATATGATAGGCCTACCAGTAAACATGCATCTTTTCAAATCGTTTTTTTTCTCTTTCATCCACATAAATCCATTCATTTTGTATTCATTGCCCACTTCTGGTTTGAACACAAACCTTTCTATCCCTCTCTGTGCTGTGTCCTCCAGTGCTGTGGAGGGAGCTGCTGCGTGGTGGTGGTGCTCACCTCACCCCCAGCCTGGACCTAAGCTCCCTGGCCAAGGTGACAGATGGCTACACCCAGGGCCACATCCTGCAGGCTGTGAGGCTGGTTCTGACCCCTCGCAGGCTGGCCCAGCAGACTACCAGATCACTGACCGCTGCAGAGTTCATACCTCCACTGGCCAGACAGGACCCTGTCTACAAGGAGGAGGAGGAGGCATTTAAGGTTTAGTAGAATCAATCAATTAATGAATCAATTAATCACCTTTGATTTGTATAAAGCTTTTTTACATATGCTTATCACCAAAGTGCTCAGTATAGCAACCCGAACGAGCCTTAACTCCCACAGAAATCAGAGGTGACAATTGGCAAGCTCCCTATGTAGGAGGAAGGACGTGTTTATTTTGCCGTTATAACAGTGCAAATGGTACTCTGTAGCTCAGTTGGTAGAGCATGGCGCTTGCAATGTCAGGATAGTGGGTTTGATTCCCGGGACCACCCATATGTAAAAAATAAATAAAAATACAGGCATGACTGTAAGTGGCTTTGGTTAAATGTGTCTGCTATTTGGCATATTATTATATATAAAAATATATTTTGCCTCTGGTGTGCAGATTGGTCAACATCTATTCTCATCAGATATGAATTCAGTATAAAATCAGAATTCAGTACTATCCAATGAACTCCATATATAAATTTGAGTCATGCTCCAACAATCACCACATGGGGGCGCTGTGTTCCTACAGTTAGGAAGGGAATGCCACTGTATAACAGGCTTCATTTTCTCCGACTGTTGATTGATGTGTGTGAATGTGTTGCCAGATGTGGTACAGCAAGACACCGTTGGGTAAGAAGAGGGCACGGGCGGCCAAGGCCATCGAGGAGGAGGGAGAGTCGGGCAAGGACAAAGACAAGCGGGGCAGTGGGAAGAAGAGAGGGAAAGAAGGGAAAAGCAAGAAGAAGAAAAATAAGTAAACGCCAAAGACAAAAGATAGACGTGGTCAACATTGGGGAGGTATACAGATAGGGACTTTCATTGGAAGTGAATTACATTCCTAGTTCTTAGATATGATGGACGTTACATTTAGTGCCAGTCTATGAATGTAAATATCATGTCAACAGTATAACGGTAACAGTCGATCATGGGTGATCTGAAAAGTCATAGTCAATCGATCAATAATATAATAATACTTTTAGCAAAAATGTTTATTTACAATCTGTAGAAACAATGAGAATAGAAGGGTTCAGAAATTTTGTGAAAGTCACAGTACAGTTGAAATATATATGGCAAATAGAAATCCAATATGGATGGTGTTAAGAGATAGATGGGAGGTGTTGAATGGAGCTGAAGGATGGGACTAATAACAACTAATAACAACAAGATAACTAAAGTAAAGCATACTGTGTCCATAATAAGTATATAGGTTATAGGTTGAGAGCTTTTGTGAAAGTGAACAGTTAGAAAGATATGGCATATAGAAGCAAACCGGATGGACATCATGAACATGATTGGAGAGGTTGAGGGTAGAGGAAGTTCAGGAGTAGAAAACAAACAAAATATAATTATTGTAAGATTGACTGTGTCCATAAAATGTATATAGTATGTATAAACTGGAAGTATAGGCCTAAGCATTGTTGTTCACTAGTTTACTCCAATTAGGGAATGGGTGGTGGGGTTGGAAAGTAATAAAGGGAAATATATTTTTTAAAAGGATATGTATATATATTTATGTACAGTTGAAGTCGGAAGTTTACATAAACTTAGGTTGGAGTCATTAAAACTCGTTTTTCAACCACCACAAATTTCTTGTTAACAAACTATAGTTTTGGCAAGTCGGTTAGGACATCTACTTTGTGCATGACACAAGTAATTTTTCCAACAATTGTTTACAGACAGATTATTTCACTTATAATTCACTGTATCACAATTCCAGTGGGTCAGAAGTTTACATACACTAAGTTGACTGTGCCGTTAAACAGCTTGGAAAATTCCAGAAAATGATGTCATGGCTTTAGAAGCTTCTGATAGGCTAATTGACATCATTTGAGTCAATTGGAGGTGTACCTGTGGATGTATTTCAAGGCCTACCTTCAAACTCAGTGCCTCTTAGCTTGACATCATGGGAAAATGTAAAGAAATCTGCCAAGACCTCAGAAAAAAAATTGTAGACCTCCACAAGTCTGGTTCATCCTTGGGAGCAATCTCCAAACGCCTGAAGGTACCACGTTCATCTGTACAAACAATAGTACGCAAGTATAAACACCATGGGACCACGCTGCCGTCATACCGCTCAGGAAGGAGACGCGTTCTGTCTCCTAGAGATGAACGTACTTTGGTGCGAAAAGTGCAAATCAATCCCAGAACAACAGCAAAAAGATGCTGGAGGAAACAGGTACAAAAGTATCTATATCCACAGTAAAACGAGTCCTATATCGACATAACCTGAAAGGCCACTCAGCAAGGAAGAAGCCACTGCTCCAAAACCGCCATAAAAAAGCCAGACTACGGTTTGCAACTGCACATGGAGACAAAGATCGTACTTTTTGGAGAAATGTCCTCTGGTCTGATGAAACAAAAATAGAACTGTTTGGCCATAATGACCATCGTTATGTTTGGAGGAAAAAGGGGAAGGATTGCAAGCCGAAGAACACCATCCCAACCGTGAAGCACGTGGGTGGCAACATCATGCTGTGGGGGTGCTTTGCTGCAGGAGGGACTGGTGCACTTCACAAAATAGATGGCATCTTGAGGAAGGAAAATGATGTGAATATACTGAAGCAACATCTCAAGACATCAGTCAGGAAGTTAAAGCTTGGTCGCAAATGGGTCTTCCAAATGGACAATGACCCCAAGCATACTCCCAAAGTTGTGGCAAAATGGCTTAAGGGCAACAAAGTCAAGGTATTGGAGTGGCCATCACAAAGCCCTGACCTCAATCCAATAGGAAATGTGTGGGCAGAACTGAAAAAGCATTGTGCAAGCAAGGAGGCCTACAAACCTGACTCAGTTACACCAGCTCTGTCAGGAGGAATGGGCCAAAATTCACCCAACTTATTGTGGGAAGCTTGTGGAAGGCTACCCGAAACGTTTGACCCAAGTTAAACAATTTAAAGGCAATGCTACCAAATACTAATTGAGTGTATGTAAACTTCTGACCCACTGGGAATGTGATGAAAGAAATAAAAGCTGAAATAAATCATTCTCTGTACTATTATTCTGACATTTCACATTCTTAAAATAAAGTGGTGATCCTAACTGACCTAAGACAGGGAATTTTTACTAGGATTAAATGTCAGGAATTGTGAAAAACTGAGTTTAAATGTATTTGGCTAAGGTGTATGTAAACCTCCGACTTCAAGTGTATATGGATTTATATGTATGTATGTATATGTATATGTATATATACACTACCGTTCAAAAGTTTGGGGTCACTTAGAAATGTCCTTGTTTTCTAAAGAAAAGCACTTTTTTTGTCCATTAAAATAACATCAAATTGATCAGAAATACAGTGTAGACATTGTTAATGTTGTAAATGGCTATTGTAGCTGGAAACGGCTGATCTTTCATGGAAGATCTACATAGGCGTGCAGAGGCCCATTATCAGCAACCATCCTGTGTTCCAATGGCACGTTGTGTTTGCTAATCCAGTTTCTTGGCAATTTCTCGCATGGAATAGCCTTCATTTCTCAGAACAATAATAGACTGACGAGTTTCAGAAGAAAGTTATTTGTTTCTGGCCATTTTGATCCTGTAATCGAACCCACAATTGCTGATGCTCCAGATACTCAACTAGTCTCAAGAAGGCCCGTTTTATTGCTTCTTTAATCAGCACAACAGTTTTCAGCTGTGCTAACATAATTGCAAAAGGGTTTTCTAATGATCAATTAGCCTTTTAAAATGATAGAAAACACAACGTGCCATTGGAACACAGGACTGATGGTTGCTGATAATGGGCCTCTGTACGCCTATGTAGTTATTCCATAAAAAATCAGCCGTTTCCAGCTACAATAGCCATTTACAACATTAACAATGTCTGCACTGTATTTCTGATCAATTTGATGTTATTTTAATAGACAAAAAAATTGCTTTTCTTTCGAAAACATGGACATTTCTAAGTGACCCCAAAATTTTGAACGGTAGTGTATGTATAAATATATATATTTGCAAGAAAAAAAAACATATGGGGGATTGGAAGTGATGCAGACAATTACATTGATGGAAGTTACAAATCTATCTGCAATATTGAAGATGATCTACCCCCCCCCCCCCCCGCCAAAAAAAAGGGAAAAAATTAAATGATGACAAAATAATAATACATTAAAGAAATTTAAAAATAATAATAAACAGTCGATCATGTTAAAATCATAATGAAAAAAGTAATGGTTTATCTTGTACGAGAGCAGATATAAAGTATGAAAAATAAATCATTGTTATCGCAGTGTAAATATTTTGGATGGAAATAAGTGTTCTTGATGTTAGTCCAAATGGATCACAGCAGTATAATTTCATGAGATTCTATTTAGGGAATGTTTATTTTCAGTCTCTGACTGTTTTGACCATTAGAAGCTAATTAGCCTTGTTGATGAACGCTGAGTTGTTTAAACTGGGAGCTCTGCGCTGCAGTGTGTGGGGGGGGGGGGGGGTGGGGGGGGGTCTGTTGGCGTACTGAGACTCACAAACCCCCCCCAAATACACCCCAGCCCAGCCCTGGGCTCCCCTCTCCCCCCTGTCCTGAGACAAATCATCATTAACCACCTACAGAACCACGAGACCGTGCAACAATGGAGGGATTCCTATCAAACATTAGTTGCTAACCGTAATGATGAAAAAACACAGTATACGAAATAAATGAATTAATGAAACAAACGGTGCCTTGTATTTCCTGTCTGTCTTCCTCTCTCTCTCTCTCTCTCTCTCTGTCTGTCTGTCTGTCTGTCTCTCTCTCTCTCTCTCTCTCTCTCTCTCTCTCTCTCTCTCTCTCTGTCTGTCTGTCTTCCTCCCTCTCTCTCTCTCTCTCTCTCTCTCTCTCTCTCTCTCTCTCTCTCCTTTCCTCAGCCATCGTTGGGTTTGCGTGGCTTCTGTGCCATGGAGTCTGTTAATTAGCCTGTGTAATTGTCATTGTTGCCAGTTAAATCCAGGGGGGCTTCAGGCAGAGAGGCACGGTTCAGTGTAGCAGCACCTTGTCCCAGATCGCCCCTGTGTTACTGTTTACACCCAGCTAGCGCTAACAAGCCAGCCTGCCCTACCAAGCGGCTGACCCACTTCCCAGCCCCAGCAAGCCTCTTCTAGCTCCCCAAGGACCAACTACTCCCCCCCTCCTGCCCCCCCCCCCCCCCTTTCACTGGCCATCTTTAATCAAGTATTAGTCAATGGGAAACCAGATCCCCATTGTCCACCATAGCATAACACTTACCCTGCATCTGTACCCCTCTTGTCTTTTAGGTGTCTGTGTCTACCCCCACCCCCCTCCCTCTCTTTCTCTCTCTCGCTCTCTCTCTCTCTCCCTCTCTACCTCTCTCTACCTCTCTCTCCCTCTCTACCTCTTTCGGTCTCTCCTCTCTCTCTCTCTTCTTCTCTATCTCTCTCTCCATCCCCTCTCCTCCTGCCAGGTGGGTTTACAGAGCGTGACAAACACTGTCACCTTTCGTGCTCCTTGTAGCTTAAACCAACATCTAATTGAATTATTTATGTGTGTGGACCACCGCCTTCTAACCCAAGAAAAGGCCCTTAAGCAGTCTTTAATGTGACGACGAAGCTGTTTCTCACTCCAGTGGTGTTCCCATTGGGATTTATTTACTATAGTATGACTGAGGTGAACCACGACGTGCATTTATCCAGAATAACACGTTCACAATGTCTTAATGCACAGATAATTAGGAAATGCAGAAAGGCAGTATTTTGTTTGGTTAATTGTTCACAGTGTGATGGTTACTAGCGTTAGTATCAGCTGACCTGTATCTCAGACAGTCACTAGCGTTAGTATCAGCTGACCTGTATCTCAGACAGTCACTAGCGTTAGTATCAGCTGACCTGTATCTCAGACAGTTACTAGCGTTAGTATCAGCTGACCTGTATCTCAGACAGTTAGTAGCGTTAGTATCAGCTGACGTTTATCTAAGACAGTTACTAGCGTTAGTATCAGCTGACCTGTATCTCAGACAGTCACTAGCGTTAGTATCAGCTGACCTGTATCTCAGACAGTCACTAGCGTTAGTATCAGCTGACCTGTATCTCAGACAGTCACTAGCGTTAGTATCAGCTGACCTGTATCTCAGACAGTCACTAGCGTTAGTATCAGCTGACCTGTATCTCAGACAGTCACTAGCGTTAATATCAGCTGACCTGTATCTCAGACAGTCACTAGCGTTAGTATCAGCTGACCTGTATCTTAGACAGACCTATTTTATTTTGCACATCCTCTCCTCCTTCATGCTTAATTTCTTAATTTCCATAAGACTGGATTAATTAAGCATTATTTGATTAGATTATTCATTCATTCATGTCTGTGTTTTGCGATGACAGAGCCAGCGGTGATTCAACCCTGTGGTCATAGCAGTAATAATATCAAGACCTCCGTCGACTCAAGGAGACTTTTAACCATTATTTTGCAATTCATATTTATGTCCCTGTCTCTTGGCTTGAGGACCCAGCTCTCCATACACACCCATACTTTCCCTCTCAACCCCTGACCTGGTGTTCCTTTTTATGGTGATGTATCCAGTCTTTCCTCCCAGTCCTCAGCCAGAGGTGGGAAGAAATGCTGATATGACCTAGAAAATTCTCAGCTCAAGTCCCAGCCCCAGTCCCAGCTACATTCCTATTCCCAACCCCAACCCCAGCTCCAGCCTTCCTCTGTGGCCCAGGGGGAGTGATGCTCTGACAGGCTCATTTGTGGTGTGATCCCCTGGTCTACTGGGGCCCTGTACCGGGACAGTGACAGCTAGGAGCTCCATGGGCGGGGAGTGGGACACAGGCTCACAGGGGTCCCCCCTCCACCTCACTGCCTGTCACATCCTACCACAAAGTTCCTATACTCTGTTTCAAGGCAGCATCCACTTTAAAACCATGAAACCTTAAAATTATGTTTGAGATCTTTCCTGTATTCCACTGTTCTATTGTAATAAAAATATGTTTACAATATACATAGATTTATAATTCAAATGTTATTCTGATGACATTTGAGACAAACTCAGGAAGCTAGGCCTATTTGAGCTGATTGGTTAGTACTATCTGGTTGCTTAGTATTATCTGGTTGGTTAGTGGTTGGTTAGTATTATCTGGTTGGTTAGTATTATCTGGTTGGTTAGTGGTTGGTTAGTATTGTCTGGTTGGTTAGTGGTTGGTTAGTATTATCTCGTTAGTTATTGGTTGGTTAGTATTATCTGGTTGGTTCGTATTATCTGGTTGGTTAGTATTATGTGGTTGGTTAGTATTATCTGGTTGGTTAGAATTATCTGTTTGGTTGGTAGTATCTGGTTGGTTAGTGGTGGGTTAGTATTTTTTGGTTGGTTAATACTATCTGGTTAGTATTAACTGGTTGATTAATATTATATGGTTGGTTAGTATTATCTGGTTGGTTAGTATTATCTGGTTGGTTAGTATTATCTGGTTGGTTAGAATTATCTGGTTGGTTAGTATTATCTGGTTGGTTAGTGGTGTGTTAGTATTATCTGGTTGGTTAGTATTGTGTGGTTGGTTAAAACTATCTGGTTAGTTAGTATTATCTGGTTGGTTAGTATTATATGGTTGGTTAGTATTATCTGGTTGGTTAGTATTATGTGTTTGGTTAGTATTTCCTGGTTGGTTAGTATTTCCTGGTTGGTTAGTATTACTACTTGCATTGAAACTCTCAGCCATATACAGATATGACTGATCAGAGCGTATCAGATGGTCTTCTACAGTGTTGATGCAGTACAGTAATTGTGTCCTGGACAGTATTGTTACTGCTGGTTTATCGCTCTCCCTTTATCTCTCTCTCCCTCTGTGTGTGTGTTTATTATTCTGGAATTGAGGTAAGCAGTTCTCTCCTCCCCGCCAACACGATTGAGTGTGTGACTACTCTTGCTATGACACACACACACACTCAATCGTGTTGGCGGGGAGGAGAGAACTGCTTACCTCAATTCCAGAATAATTACGGAGTGGAAAAAAAGAACAATTAGCCAGCTGGGTATTATAAAACAAAGCAATTAATGTTATGCTAATAAGTCGGATTTCCAGCAATTGTCGATCATTTGCTAATCATTCGTTAATTAGTCAGACTTTTTAGTGCATCAATTTATGAAAGATTAATGGACAGACAGATTCTGGTATTTAACAAACTCTCTCTGCAGCAGTTGAGAGTTCTGTTCCTTCCTGCTGTGATCTTAATTGCTGTTATGAAAAGTCCAACTCCATTGAGACACTTTTATAACCATGTCCTCGAGTGTAACATATTCCTGGGACAACATCGGAGGTCTCTGGGACAACACAGGAGGTCTCTGGGACAACACAGGAGGTCTCTGGGACAACACAGGAAGTCTCTGGGACAACACAGGAAGTCTCTGGGACAACACATGAGGTCTCTGGGACAACACAGGAGGTCTCTGGGACAACACAGGAGGTCTCTGGGACAACACAGGAAGTCTCTGGGACAACACAGGAAGTCTCTGGGACAACACAGGAAGTCTCTGAGACAACACAGGAGGTCTCTGGGACAACACAGGAGGTCTCTGGGACAACACAGGAAGTCTCTGGGACAACACATGAGGTCTCTGGGACAACATCGGAGGTCTCTGGGACAACACAGGAGGTCTCTGGGACAACACAGGAAGTCTCTGGGACAACACAGGAAGTCTCTGGGACAACACATGAGGTCTCTGGGACAACACATGAGGTCTCTGGGACAACACATGAGGTCTCTGGGACAACACATGAGGTCTCTGGGACAACACATGAGGTCTCTGGGACAACACATGAGGTAACTGGGACAACACATGAGGTCTCTGGGACAACACATGAGGTCTCTGGGACAATACATGAGGTCTCTGGGACAATACATGAGGTAACTGGGACAATACATGAGGTCTCTGGGACAATACATGAGGTAACTGGGACAATACATGAGATCTCTGGGACAATACATGAGGTCTCTGGGACAATACATGAGGTAACTGGGACAATACATGAGGTAACTGGGACAATACATGAGGTCTCTGGGACAATACATGAGGTCTCTGGGACAATACATGAGGTAACTGGGACAATACATGAGGTAACTGGGACAATACATGAGGTAACTGGGACAACACATGAAGTAACTGGGACAATACATGAGGTCTCTGGGACAACACATGAGGTAACTGGGACAATACATGAGGTCTCTGGGACAACGTAAACCTTCAGTGACAACAGCGTAACGCTCACTATCTAGCCTACATTTCATTACTGTGGGATCCTCTAACTAAGATACTGTAGGTCCTTTTTTCAAAGATTCAACAAGGATTGTTTGTCACAATAAATGTGTTAATGAGGGTGATTGCTTGCTTGCGTTCTCTCCTTGGGGATAGCCATGCAGGTCTGGGATGGAATTGAATTTCAGATGTTGAGTGGGATGAAGGTCCCCTCCTTCCCTTTCCCTTCAGTGATAGTCCTATTACCATCCTGCTATTTCCTATGACAGATCATTACCATTACCATGGTCCTGGGGTGCCTGGTCTCATCCACTGGGATCATTTACCTTGCCCTGGGTCATACACACTGAAAAAGAAGACTCTATAAAAACAAAAATATGTTTACGGTAGGAAATTAAAAGTAACCCAACTGCATATACAAATATAAATGAATTGCTGCAAGGGACAAATGTTATTTTTGATGTATCCCAGAAACCTCCCTATAGGGCCTTCAGCGTGTTTTGATTAGACAGACATTCATTAAGGTGGTCTAGTTGGACCAGTAGTATTTTGATTAGACAGACATTCATTAAGCTGGTTTAGTTGGACCAGTAGGGCTAGGATGGACACCAGAATTTAGAGACCACAGACCCTGCACTGAGAGAGAGAGAGAGAGAGAGAGAGAGAGAGAGAGAGAGAGAGAGAGAGAGAGAGAGAGAGAGAGAGAGAGAATAAAAGAAAGAGACACAGAGAGGGAGAGAGAGAATAAAAGAAAG